>NC_085137.1:458053576-458262985 GCF_035046485.1 Aedes albopictus | reverse complement strand
TTTCTTGCAATATCGATTTAAACGTCGCATTTCAGATCATAAATTTGCAATCGTCATGGTAAGCACCTTTTTGCGCACTGTGCCGCACATTTAAATCAAAATTGCAAGAAAATGATAAGAGTAAGAAGTTTGGCATCGAAGAACGAATTGTAGAGTGGAACAGGGGCCACAACTTTGCCAAAGAAAGAATTTTAATTTATTACGCATTTTTCAAAGATAATTGACAAAAATAAATTAAAACACGCTATTTTTAGCTATTTTGCTCTAGAAAACTTAGTTATTTAACTTAACCAATCGATTGAAAGATGCCATTTGATAGAAAATTCAATAATCTTTCGAATAAGGGTAAAAAAACAGCGATAAGTTTGACCATTTTAAAGTTATAGCCAGCTAAGGCAATAAGAGGCAAAGACATGGGTAGTTCAATAACTACGTAACAGTTGAGATTTGACCATATGCGTAGAACAATTTTTTTCACCATTTATGGTCCTCTATCACCCTTTAAAAAGTTTGCACTCATGAACCTAACACCCTGTATAAGTATTACGGGTGTGCTTATATTTTATTCGAATGTGCCATTAATAAATATTGGAATTATGTATTGAGTGGAGTTTTAAATTTTAGGTAACTATCAAGGAAAAATTCTAGGGGGTGCCAAATTTATTCTGGGGGTTCCAGGCACCCCTGGAACCCCCCCTAGCTACGCCAATGTCCCTCAGGAGTTTTTTTTTTACGAATACCTCCCGGAGTTCCTCCTGAAATTCCTCCAAAATTTTCCAAGAACGACCAGGAGTTGTTTCAAGGATTTATCGAAGAGTTCCTTCAAAAATTCCACCTTCTGGGAATTTAAACCAGGAATTCTACCAGTATTCCTCCAAAAGTTCCTTCTGGAATTCACTCCGTCCTTTAAGGATTTCCACCGAGTCGGACTCTTGGACTCACCTTTCCTTGGATTCAAGGAATTTCTTTTGAAATTTCGGAGTAATTCCAAAGTGACTTTGTAAATCACCAACGCGATTTTATATGAACAATTTAATTAATATTTTTTGAGGGATCTTTCCAGGATTCCTTCAGAAGTTCCCTCTTTGAAGTATCAGAAATCCTCCAGGAATTATTTTTGTGATTCCTTCCGAGATTTCCATTAATTCGGAATGTCTTCAGAAGTACTTTTTTCCGGGATTCCCAGAAGGAATAAGTGAATACTAGATTTGTAGTATGTAATGAGTTGGTTTTTTGTATGGTGAGATGCTAAACTCTCCGTTTCTGCATTGAAACGGTGCAAACTCATGGGTATTATGATTCTTAGCCTAGTTTGATGCTGCTTGAGCAAAACTTTGGGGAAATATGTTGTAGAAGTTGCATTAAATGAAAATACAACAACACAGTTACCCAAAGTTTTGCACAAACAGCATTAAATCACACAAACAGTCATAAAACCCTTGCTTTTTTGTTACCATTATTGCAGTTACCATTTTATTGCAGTAATGGAGAATTTACTTTCTTATTAGGGAAGATTCAAAAATTACGTCCATCGTTTTTCGGGATTTCTAGACCCCCCCTCCCCCCACTGTCACGCACTTTCCCTATACCCAATACACGTACTGTCACACTTTTCTAGACGCCCCCCCCCCCTCCCCTAAATGTTGGACGTAATTTTTGAACGTTCCCTTATACAAATCATTATACCACAAATCTAGTACTTCACTGATTGCGTTTTATTCATGGATATGTAATCCCAGATAAAAAATGTTGGAGGATGGAGGAGGAACGCTGGAACGCTTTCCCTGAGCAATTCCGAAAGGACTACCTAAAATAATTCCAGAATAATTTCTAGGTGGAATCTCCCAAGAGATTCAGGAGGAATCTTGGAGAAAAAAAAATATCCAGGGTGCAATTCTTAAAGGGATCCCACAAGGAAATTCTTGTGTAATTTCCGGAGAAAATACCGTTCATCACTCGCTAACGGAAAGTTTGATTTGGGTCGTCTGTGTTTTAGTCTGTTATGAACGTTTATCGGTTCAAATTTATGTACTTCTCATCTGCAACTTCGCATGTCGCACGAGTCACAACTTCGATTTGGTGCTGCGACGATAATATACGCCAGAAATTGTTCAAGAAGAGAGAATAAAATTTGTTCTAATTTGAGTAGTTGAAAAAAAAATCGATAATCGATTATTTCAGAAGAAATGGGCATCCCCACCATGCAATGACATTTCGACAGAATAAACGTCATTCGGATAGCACATGAGTTTAGTGTGTAGTAGTACCTCTTCTGACGCTTGGTGGCGCCACATTCACTAAAAAGGTGTCGCCAAAAAATCGTAAGAGTGACCTATATTGTTAATATAGTATATTTGATGCTATGGTAACTTACGAGCACGGAGACAAATTCCGTTCGTTTGAAACAAAAATATTCAAGTTTATTCGGTAAACTGATAAAATATTTAAAACTAAAATATTAATTTTCAAAACTAACTCAATTACATATTGATTTCTATAATACCCATTGAAGAGCCCCCCGTTCCGCCGTCGAGAACATAAAAAAAACTCTCAAGTTCCAGCTGCAGGCACCCAACAACATTTCCTCTTACAAAAAAGGCAAGTTTCACCAAAATTTTCCACGAAATCCCATTGATTTCGGGAGCGTATGTTATCTACATGATGTTGGCATTGAAAGTGCCACGCGGGAAGTGGGTTTTTCCTAGAGAAGGAAATGACTTTGTAAATTTAATTGGAAAACAAATATTTCCGTAGGGCCGACCTGCCACAAAAAAAAACAAAAAAAATTACATTTGTTTCTAACATAACCTGTCAGAAGATGCATGTTTGTTTCAAAAATGGATTGAATTTGCTTCAAATGTGACGTTTGATTTGATCCAAACAGTTTTATTTTTGTTGCCAGAACAAATTGACAATTTATTTAAGTTTGCCTGAAATATTTTTGATTTTACCATGCTTTTTTCTGCGTGAGAAAGAAGCATCCCTCATAATACACGCACAGGATGGAGCAACTTCGACCATGTTCAACCTACAGTTGACTCTCTTCAACAAACAGATGTCACTTCGCATTTCCAGAATCTTGGAAACTAGGTCTAGCAACCTTTGAAATAAGGATATATCACAGACAAACTGACGTATCACTCGGTACAAATAGGACAGTATCGGTGAAGTACTAGATTTGTAGTAATGAGCTGAATTTTAGTATGATGAGAAGGTCAATGCTCCGTTTCTGCAATGAAATGGTGCAAAAAGCGTGGGTATTATGATTCCTTGCCTGATTTGATGCTGTTTGAGCAAAACTTTGGGCAACACTGTTGTTGTTTTCTTCATTTCTTGCAACATAAACAACATAGTTATCCAAAGTTTTGCTCAAACAGCGTCAAATTAGGCAAGGAATCATAATACCCACGCTTTTTGCATCATTTCGACACTGATTTTTCATTTAGGCCTAACTGACATTTTCGAGTTCTCTTCATCGATCCTCTATTTGTGTTATCACAGAATGTGTATTGAATTTTCCGAAGAATTTTTGGTTGAAATGCGAAGAAGACGACTACATGTTGCTATAGAAACAAAAAGAATAATGATTTTGTTTATTTTGATCAAGTTATTAGCGAAAGAGAAAGTCGACGAAGAGAAATCGATCAAGTTAGTTAGGCCCTTATGAAATATCATTGACGATGTCATTGCGAAATAAAAATAGTATGTAACCGCTGCTAACCGAACACCAGTTAGACGCGGTTAACTACGGTTACCAACGGATAAATGCGGATTTTTTTCCGGATAGCAAAGGAGATGTCATTCCCCTTGCACTAGTGCCTTCTGTTGAAGATATTGCACAACGCAGTGTTTCGTGGAACATTTCTATCAGGTGATGGTAGTGTGAACTGGGCGATGAATTTTCATGTAAATTGTTCTAGGTGTTACGTCTGTTTGTCTGTGGTTCAGTCAAAAGTCTTCAATTTAAGGACAGATTTGTTGGAAGCCCAAAATGGTTGCCACCATGGCCGACTTTGGCACCTACTCACGATTTCGAGTGCACAAATCTCTTCGTAAACAAAACCAGCGCACCTGATTTTCTTATTTTAAGCTCATTACAGGTGAGCAAGAACAGTAGGTATAATAAAATGCACTGTTGCTTGAAGCTTGCTTCTAGAGATTTGTGCGTCTGAAGTTCTGATGCACTGTTGAAGCGGGATTTCAAGACGTTTGTCCTTAACCCTTATGTGGCCTACTGGGTACCCGGGTACCCAGCGCCCATTTGAAAAGCACGGTGTAGAAAAAAGCAAAAAATTTGTCGGACACATAACGGTTAAAGACATTTCTTCACATCTGGGATCCCTTGATCACAGACAAACAGACGTAACACCTTGAACGATTTTCATGGAAATCCATCGCCCAGTTCACACTACCATCACCTGGTGGTAAAGTTGCACGAATCACTGTGTTGTGCAATATCGTCAACAGAAGGCGCTAGTGTGAAACGTCAAACGCATGGAAAAACGATGCGCGCGCCTCTGGTTGTGAAAGCCAGAACTATGAATATTTAAAATGATCGCTAAAAGCGTGGTCAATGGAGATTTCGCAAGTGTTACGTCTGTTTGTCTGTGCCTTGATCATAGCATCTGTCACTGGTCAGGAGTGAACAAAGTTTGTAGGGATGATCATTTGGCATAATTTGTGTGCAAAAGGTAAATATGAAACAGAAAAATAAGATTTATTTTAAAATCAGAATACTTTACCCAAGAAGGTACCTCTTAAATGTGAAACACATGAGGTACTATTTTTACCGGAAGCTTGCTTTGATTCAAACGATTCAATCCGCAGGGAAAAATAGGTAATCCTAAAGTGACTGGCGCTCTTGAGATGCCCAAGGCAAAAGAAAGTAAAACAAAAATAGATCGAAGCCAAGCCCGGATTCGCTATAGGCTAAAAGACTGACGCTTTCTCGATGGTAGATTTATCGAAGTGCATTACCACTTGCCTTGTCTTGACTGCACTTGCCACGGGAGCTAATGGTCAAGATCACACTAGCAGCAGCAGTGCAGGGTTGCAGTGTGCATTTTTTGAAGAGCAAGGTAGTTGCTCTTCTTATGAAACACGCGGGCAACGACGATGCGATGGCGGCATTAGCAATTTGCTATTAGCTTGTCGTCGCGGGTTGCAACGCAAGGAAGGAAGCGCAGAAATTGCAATCAAGTCAATGCCATCGCATCGGTGCAACTAACTACTATATGGCGTTTGGCGTGGAGGAAGTCATGTGAGGGTGGTGGAACGAGGGGTCCGTGCATAGTTGCTGTGCTTATGTGTGATGCCGTGTGAGGCTGTCAGTGAAAGTGATTCGATTGCAACAACGAACTAACTACACGCAGAAAAATAAATTGTAAACACAATTAAATTCTAGTTCAAATCAACCGATTTTTCAGTTTACTATAGCGACAAACTGATTTCTAGTTTAAACTGAACTGTTCCATTTGTTTGATAATACAAATATTTTCATTTGTCGAAATTTTTGACAGTTTGTTAAAATAAACAGAGATATGGTTTTTTAAACATGAAATAATTGATTGATTCAAACGACTTCACTTTTGCCACTAACAAACCCGGAATGTGATTGTTTTGGTGACGGCAGCAACTGCGACAGCTCGGAAATCTATTTTTAGATCGTCGGTAAGCGGATGGCGTGGAGAACGACTAGAAAAAGACAAAAAAGGCGAAACCGATCAACTTTTTGTGGATGCTGTCGTGAGTACCTGCGCGTTATCCATCACGGCCAAAGCTGCACTTGGAAGTTGGCGTGATGGATTTGCTGCACCTTCTTCGCTGTGGCGATGTTGGGGTAAGCATTTTATAGATGTGTGAGTGCTTTCGGACCATGTTTATGGTTTTTATTTTGTTGAAACAAATGAAATTTTTGACATTATATGAAATGATGGTAATCGGTTGTTTTTATCGAAAAACTCTAAATGAAAACAATTAAATATAACTTTGGAATAAGTAAATTTTCAGTTTGAAAATCAACCATGCGTTTTATTGTTTTGAACAAGTGCCATTTTTCTGCGTGTATCTTGTGACGGAGGGAGGGGATGCAGCTACCCACTATGATGGGTGGTATTATGTGAGATTGTACGTGGAAAATAGCGGAGCGAAGTCCAATAAGCGGCTACTCAGGATTGGATGATGGATGGTCGTTGGACGACGAACGGGTTTAATGTGCCATTCAGAATGCGAATCTGGATTGTTTTGCGAGTCGGGGGTCTTTAAATGGAAATCATTAGTTGAATGACTTCATATCCAAGTGAGAAGAGACTGATGAGATTAGATGGGAGGCTTGAATTGAATTGTTTTGATAGATGTTCTTGGGAAATACTTTTACTTTTTCCGTGGAGTGTGAAATGAAGCTGAATTGAGTTTTTCATTAGAAATTTAATTGGAATGCAGAGTTGCAATCATCATTATTAGCATAGAATCGAGTACTGGGCAATACGGCATTAACTTTAATAGACCGTTTTGAGAAGTTTCTAGTTTTCTATAACAATAATAATAAACAAATACTATCAAATTTCGTACGTATTTGCCCTCGTGATTTTTCTACAAAGTTTTTACTATTATTAAAAATTATTTTGAGTTTTTGATCGCAAATATTGCGTAACAGACATCCCTAGATTTCACTTGATGATAAATTATGATTCATAGGGATGCATATGATAACATGATTTTCAAAATTTCGATCAAAATTAAATGAAATATTTTGCAACACAAAAAACAGAGTAACATGATTTCTTATCACAATACACTGTTAGTACACAGAGTCAAATATTTGTCCAAAACGAAACTGATGCTCAAACATCTTGTTTGACTCGATCAAATTTCCGTTATTTAATATTTGACCCTGTGTTCTTCAGGCCTTAGTTTTGAAAAGCCTATTGATAAAGTAATAAATGGAACAGCTAAACACTGGACTTGTTCAGTAAACTGTTCATCGTGTCCAGTAGTTCAGTTGTAGTTCTTACGTTCAAATACGAAAACAACCTGAAATAGTTTTGCATAATGCTGATCTTATTTTGAAATTACCGAACAGGCATTTCAAAAATTATTGTGGGATCTACCTGTTTGATTCAAATATCGAAAAATTGCGATTTTGTTTGTTTGCATACCAACATATACCAACCACAGAAGCCCATAAAAGTTATAATTTGATACCCGTCTTACGACGGACGGCAGCAACAGGTTCCATTCCTGTACTTCAGTTGTTTCCCACTCTACCATTGAGCCTAAAGCGAAGGAAAATCAATATTGTGGGCATAGTTTCTTCGCCACAACACAACACCTTAATTTGCCCACAAAAGAAGCTGCTTAGCCAAAATAAACACAACAAAACAAGGTGAAAGACATTCACGGGAGACGGTTTTAAAGTCGTGTCACCCGTCGTCCGTCATAGGGAAATCCTGTTAAGCAACAGAAAATAACTATAACATCGGTCGAGGTGGTTGACCTTGTCTGGCCACCCACGTCCATGACCAGGTAAAATTGTAAGGAGAGCGTATAGGATGAGCATACTAGGAAAGGGGTTACACTAATTGAATTGAAGGTTGAGTCCAATGAGGTGAGATAAGAGCTTATTTGGAATAGCTTTAAAAAAAATGAAAGATTCCAAAATTTCGGGAAACTTCGAAACCTTCGATAGTTTGTAGCCCCAACATGGTTTTTCCCGAAGTTCCTCCTGTCTTTTACCTAAAGAAATTCACGTGGGATTTTCATAAGATTTATTCCAACAGCTGCATAGTAGTTTCTCTCATAATGATTCTCAGGTGTTATCGCGGAATTTCTCCTAAAGTTCCGACTTAGATTCAAAGGATTTTCGCGTGATTTTTCCCAGAGTTTCTATAGGAGTTATTGTTGGGATTTCTACTAAAGTTCTTCCAAGATTTTCTTCAGGAGTGGAAGAATTCGTGGATGACTTCTTGCAGAACTTCCTAGCTCCTGTATGCATTACTCTAAAATTATCTTGAAGAATTCCACAAATCGTTGGAGGAATTCCTCTCGAAATCCTTGAAGCAATTCAGAAAAAACCTTCACGTGATCCTGGAAAAAATCTTGGGTACATCTCTGGAAAAGATGATGTTAAGATTTACGTAATTTCTTAAGGAACCTTTGATTGAATTTTTGAAGAGATTCCGAGAGAAATTTCTGAAGAAGTCACTAGTGGAATTTCTGAAGCCATTCCTGGAAGAATTCCCAGAGCAACCCCAGGTGGAATTTCTGGAGAGATTCCGGGAGGAATCCCTGGAGAAATTTCTGCAGAAATCTCTTGGGAAATTTCTAGAGGAATTTCGTGAGGAATCCCTGAAGGAATTGCTGGAGGAATTCTTGAAGAAATATGTAGAGGACATCCTGGAGGAATCCGTGAAGCAATTCCTAGAGGCATCTCTGGAGGAAATACTGGAGAAATGCCCGGAGGAACTTCTAGACAAATGCCTGCCGGAATCCCTGGAGGAATTTCTGGAGGAATCGATGAAGCAATTCCTGGAGGAATCTCTTGAAAAACCCATGAAGGGATCCCTGGATAAATTCCTGGGGGAATTCCCTGAAGCAATTCCTGGAGGAATCTCTGGAGAAATTTCTAAAGGAATGCCTGGGCGAATTCCTGGAGGAATGTTTGGAGGAATTTCTTAAGGAATGTAAAGAGCAACTCCTGGAGGAATGCTTCGATAAATTTCTGGAGAAATGCTTAGAGGACACCCTCGAGCAGTCCCCGGAGGAATCCCAGGCGATATCTCAAGGGGAATCCCAAGAGAAATCCCTGGAGGAACTCCTGGAAGAATTTCTGGAGTAGAAATTCCTGGATAAATACCTAAAGGAATTCTGGGAAAAACTTCTGATGAAATTCCTGGAGGATTTCTGGAAGAAATTCCTGGAGGAATTCCTGGAGGAATTCGTGGAGAAACTCCTGGGGTAATTCCTGAGGGATTTCTTTGGAAGAATTCCTGGAGGAGTCCCTGGAGATATTCCTGGATGAAATGCTGAAAAAACTCTTGGAGAAATGCCAAGAAAAAATCCTTGAGGAATTTATGGAGGAATCTCTGGAGCCACTCCTGATAGAACTAATGGAGGAATGCCTGGATTAATTCCTGTGTTCCTGTGTTCCAGAAAGAAATCCAGTGGGATTTCCTAAAGGAATTCCTGGAGAAATCCCTGAAGGAATTCCTGGAGCGATGCCTGAAGGGATTGCGGGAGGAATCACTGAAGGACTATTCTTCCGCGTAATTTCTTTTAATTTCTTCAAGAAAATTTTCGTGATCTTTGTTCAAGAGTTTCTCCCAAGATATCCATTGGAGCACTGGAGGTTCTTGAGGGATCTCGCGAGATTTCTACTGAAATTATCCTTGAGATTTCCGTTCGAGTCTCGGGACTTCCCCTTAAAAGATTCCGTCTGGTGTTGTTCTTGGGATGTATCTCTGAGTTTTTCTGTACTTCTGGACGATGTACTTTAAGGAATTTCTGTAGGAGATATTGCTGATTTCCTGCGATTTCTTTCAGAGTTTTTTTTAAAGATTTTCCTCAAAGTTGTTTACAGAATTTCTTGTAGTGATCCTCTTGAAATGACTTTTTGTAGATTTTTCCAGAATTACTCCTAGAATTCTTCTAAGAATTTCTACCGGAATTTTTTTCTGAGATTCTGGGTATTCTTTTTGAGATTTCTTTAATCCTCTGTTGGCATTAAGGTCATTTTTTACCTAAACCGTACACTATGTCAGCGAGCTGTTCCCAACGAGATGGTAAAAAGTTACTCCCGGAGTTTTTGTAGGATGGTTCCTACAGTTTTTTTTATATCTCCTGGAATAATGTATGAAACTCCTTGGCGAAATATCGAATGGAATCAAAGTGAAATCTTGCGAGGAACTCTGCAATAACCTTTTGGAGAAATCTCGAGAGGAACTTTGGAAGAAATCCTGAGAAAAAAGTGGGATATCTCCGAAAAAAAATCTGGGAGTGATCCCGGAGAAATTATTAGAAAATTCAAGGAGGAGCGTGAAAAACAAACCATAAAAAACTCATGCAGAAATTTGGAGAGGAACTCTGGTTTAAATCCCAGGAACAACTGTCAAAAACTTCGAGAAAATCTCAGATGACACTTTGGGATACGATAAAATATCTGGTTGTAATCTTGAGAGAAGCTCCTGGACAAATCTAAGAAAAATACTCCCGGCAAATCTCCAGAAAAAAACCTTTGATAAATTTTATAAAAATCACCGGAAGAATTATGTAAGAAACTGCGAAAGAATTTAAAGCAATTGCGGTAGGGAATCCAAGGAGGAATGCCGCAAGGAAAGAATCTTGGATAGAGTTTTGAGAGATCCTCAGAGGATTTTCGAGACAAACACTGGAGAGATTTCCAAGCAAATTCCCAAACAAATCTCTGAAATAACTTTGCTCGATCTTTCTTCTCATACTTTACAAACATGTAACCCAATAGCCAAATTTCACCAATGTTACGTCTGTGTCTCTGTGTCAATTGATTACTAGAACGGGTCTTCACAAGATTTAATACCGTGTAACCCCGTTAATTTGAACGACGCCTTATGCATATCGTTCTACCACGAGCAAAGAGAAAAAGTACTTCTGGTAATCTTTTTTGTTGTTTTCTTTTGATCCTGCTTTCCATGAGCAGAATGACGATCAAACTCATTTAGCAAAGTTTGAACGAAATTTTAGATTAGCGGGGGCCAAACTAAAAAGCGTTCGTATGTATTTGTATTACCTAGAGGCAGATCCATTTGTGGTAAATGGTAATTCACCAACCAATATGCATGCGAAAATGATCCAAACGCTGTTCGATCTTGACCTTTGAGGTGGATACCTAGTTGCTTGTGGACTACCGGTACAGAAAACAGATTAAAACAAGTTTGCGAATATCGCTTATTTTGATTGATGCTCTAGCATCAACGAACAACAACCACAACAAACGGATTGAAAGGTTAAGTGAGTCATAACGCTCAGAGTATTATGCATTTCCTAGTTATGAGATTTGTTTACCTTTTTCGTCAATAGACAGCAAGGCTGCCCGATGTCCGTCTAGGATTCTTGAGGTATCCTTTCCTTCACGTCCATCGCTAGTAGGATCTGAAAATGAATAAATGAGAGAAAAAATGTTAAAATGTGGTCCAAATATTAATGTTTTTGGTAGGCAGGATTTGTAACGGCATATTTCAACCACAGAACCACAGACAAGCAGATGTAACACTGGTGACATTTCCATCGTCCACGCTTTTAACGATCATTCTGAATCTTCATAGTTGTGGCACAGACAAACAGACGTAACACCTTGAACGATTTTCATGGAAATCCATCGCCCAGTTCACACTACCATCACCTGGTGGTAAAGTTGCACGAATCACTGTGTTGTGCAATATCGTCAACAGAAGGCGCTAGTGTGAAACGTCAAACGCATGGAAAAACGATGCGCGCGCCTCTGGTTGTGAAAGCCACAACTATGAAAATGTAAAATGATCGCTAAAAGCGTGGTAAATGGAAATTTCGCAAATGTTACGTCTGTTTGTCTGTGGTTGTGGCTTTCACAACCAGAGACGCGCGCATCGTTTTTTTTTGCATTTGACGTTTCACACTAGTCCCTTCCGTTGACGATATTGTACAACGCAGTGTTTCGTGAAACATTTCACCTGGTGATATGAGGTAGGCGATGGATTTTCACAAAAATTGTTCTAGGTGTTACGTATGTTTGTCTGTGCCCATATACTTAAAACAAATTTCGTTTTTTTTTCGAAATTTCTGGATTTTCAATTTACTTAACTTTTTGGACATCCCTAAAACTCAACTTTTATACTCCATTGCACGGTGATGTCATCAAGAAATCGCTCTTTTTCTCTCCTACGGAAAATTAGAAAACAACGGGACCAACACCTGTCAAATTTGACAGGTACTGGTCCTGTTGTTTTCAAACTCTCTGAAAGAGCGAAAGAGATAGAATTTCGCCGTGAGGTGGTCTATAGAAAAGATCATGCGTGGGGATGTTCAGAACGTACATGAGCGTGCAATATGAAAAAAATGATAATTATAAAAGTCGGCAAATTTAAAGTTAGAGAAATCCCAAAACTGAAGATATTGTTGTGTGCGTTCAAGATGCAAACGGTGCAAAAATGCGCTTCAAACGCGGTAACACATGTTACCAAAGGCAACGTAGCAACCATAACCAATATCACCACCAACCTAGGATTCGAAAGCTCGCACTGACATCGGGTTACTTGTTAGAAAATCTTACCGCATTTGGTGCCCCCGCATTTGATATTTGCATTTTGAATGCACACAGCAATAAAAGACAAAAGAAAGTGTCGAGAAAAAGGTTTAAGGATAACCCAAACGAACATTTTTGCTGTACAAGAGTGGAACCATTCACTCTTAAGTAAACTTCAGCTTAAAAACTGTACTTCAGCTAGTTCTGTTTCTTGGAAAAAGAAATTAAAAACACGTCCCGCTATATTCTGTCGGAAATTCCTTCAAACTCATTGAACTTTCATCAGATTGCTATACTTAATCTGGGAGATGCAAGAAACACCAGGAAGTTCTAATTCAAAAGTAACATAATAACAAAGCCAAGCAGACGGTGTACTCGGTCTAGGAACCAGATACCACATCAACTCTAGATCGAAGTCAACTCTGCGAAACTCTTTCAATCAATGGTCGACAAAATTTGACGTTAGACATACTGATCAGGCGTGGATACGCTTCGAATTGATTAGTATCCAAAGTGTTGCTTTTGTTTGTCTATGTCTATAAAACTAACAATTTCCGTCCCTGCTTACGGGTGACTAACGTCTGTGCTGTGAACCTAACTGGTATCTACAGAAATCAATCGCCAGACAGAACGTGCGAGACGACCAACAACGACAACGTGGGTGCACTGCCATAGTGAGACCCGCCAGGGTACAAGGCCGTTGAGATCATGAAATTGTGCAGTTCTGTACACCGTATACTTTGCCTCCGGGTATACTGTCTAGTCTAGTCTAGTCTACTAGTATTTTGCCGGGTCAGGTCGGGAGTCGATCGATTACATCTCTCAGGGTGAGATGCAACAAACGATCCGATCCGATATTTGTTGCATGTACTTACATGTGTTGGCTGATGTGATAGCTGTCATGTAGGAACATTCGGTGGCAAGAGAAATGCGTTCGTCAGGGAATGAAATTATTCAGATTTTTCGGCAACTATACCCAAATAATTTCCAAGGTTTTTCACAGCTTTTTAAAAATGTATAATCACAGACAAACAGACGTAACACCTTGAACGATTTTCATGGAAATCCATCGCCCAGTTCACACTACCATCACCTGGTGGAAAAGTTGCACGTATCACTGTGTTGTGCAATATCGTCAACAGAAGGCGCTAGTGTGAAACGTCAAATGCATAGAAAAACGATGCGCGCGCCTCTGGTTGTGAAAACCACAACTATGAAGATTTAAAATGATCGTTACAAGCGTGGTCGATGGAAATTTCGTAAGTGTTACGTCTGTTTGTCTGTGGTATAATGCTCAACCGCATTTTCCATCGCAATTCGTTTTCTTTTAGATTCTTGAGCCTCCCTAAAATGTGGTTTACAAAACAAAAATTCATTTATAGGGATGCCCCATTGATAGTCTGGTTTGACGATTATTTTTTGCGACATCCCTGAAAATGAACTTTTCTTTTGTAGGCTCATTTTAGGGAGGCTCAAGAATCTTTAAAAATCTGCAATGAAAAATGTTGATAAACAATACAATTTTTTAGCAGGCTGCGGAATGGTCTAAAAGGATGAGTTGCTCTACCATGAAATAAGTGCAACTCGACTACGGTTGATCCATCAGATAAGATATAGCAAACTGCAAGCTTCTCAAAACGATCAACCTTCCTTGTTGTGTTTTGCGCTCCCTATAAGAACTATAAGTCGCTTATCAGGGGACAATCTTTCAGCTTCCGTTTCCTCAGTCAACAGTAAATACTCTGTGGTGATGGTGCCAGACACTGACAGTCAGACGTAATGCTTACAATCTGAACATTTTTTTTTTGTTTAATGAACATTTATTGATTTGACCCCCGCTAATCTGCACAAAGTTCCAACTAAAAATGTTTCAATCGTAATTCTGCTCATGAAACGGGGTGAAATAGAACGCAGAATCAAAACAAAACAGCAAAAAGGTGACCAGTAATGTTTATACTGAAGCCGACAGGGTTACTAGAAGCTTGACTAGAAGTACAAATTAAAAATGAATTCCAGTAATTCACATGAGGTGCCGTTTAAATCAACGGGGGTAATCGGTAGTAAACAAACGTCAAACTAGGCGTGTGTCATCTGACAGCCTACCGAATGTTCGATCCAACCGCGATTAACCATTAACAAGAATACGACGTCCGCTTGTCTCTGGTGCAAGGTTCCGTCTGATTTGCACTTTAAATCTACGACCACTACACGTACAATAGTGTAAACAACCTATCAGAGTGAGAGTGCGTGATCACGTCACTTTATTTTGCCACCATGGACGCGGCTGACGGCTATAAAATTGCATTTGAGCACTAGCTGGCGTATCCTTGAAAACTAATACATTGCGCATAGGTTGTTCGAGAATCTCGTCGCCGCCATCGTCATCAGCTAGTTAGTAGCTACTACTAGTGGATCGTGGTCGTTAGATCAAGCAGCTCCATCACACCGGTGGTGTCGTGCTAAAGTCTAGTCATGTCGTGGCTGCTTGGTGCACGATTCACATAGTCGCGTCGCGTTGGTTGACGGACGACTATTTACTTCCTGAAACTGCCAGTAGTGCAGCAGCGCAGCGGAGGCAAATGATATCTAATGCTGAGCGAAATACTTGGGGTTTTGTGCACCCATACACAGTGGATTGATACATTGTGTGTGCATCGACTTTGAATCTTTGCTGCAAGATAGACAAACATGAATCAATTTGGAATTATTTTTTTACATAAGTTCAAACTGCTTCTGAAACTAATTTGAAAATCTTCTAAATTTAATCCAGAAAGGGAAAGAAGAAACGTTTATATTCATAAAATTTGTAAAATAACTTCTAGGATGGTTCAACTTGGTCTCATCACTACATGATATGTGAATCATTAAACACAGCGCACTTTCCTTACTAGCAAATTTTGCGTCAGGAAACTTTTGTGTGAACATAGAGATAAACACGGTCTCCAAACAACAAAAGTTGTTTACTAACATTCCTTCCCTTTTCTCAGTTGCAGTTTATTGCATATCGGCACCAACATTTCAAAAGGGCGTAACTGCATTTTGAAACAAACCACTCTTTCACATCTGTGGGTCATATTTTAAGTTTCCCACGAAATTCACAAACGTTACTAGACAGAGAAATTGCTCTTCTTTCCTATACTGGCGGTGATTTGCATGGCGGCATTGAAATACGATCTACAGATGTGAAAGAGGGGTTTGTTTCAAAATGCAGTTACGCCCTTTTGAAATGTTGGTGCCGATATGTTTAACAATGCTATGATACATCTGTTTTTCTGTGTTGCAAATGTTAAGTCTTTTTGACTTATTTACTTGCAGTGCCGATTTTCTTAAAAAAATATTGATTAAAAACTTTTTATACCCATTTTTTTCATCGGAAATCATATAAACTGAGCATCCCTAATGAACTTTTCTATTGAAACGTTCATTTGCAGGGGGTTCTAAATTGCAAAACATCTGTACAGGGCACATATTTAAATTTAAATACCGACTTTTGTAAATCATTGATGAAAATAGAACAACTGAACACAGGCAAAATTGATTGTTTGCCTTTTGCATACGTTTCTGACAGTTTGTGTACTGAGCCTCAGTAAAATTGATTACTGAAGCTACCGAAAAAGCACAAACAAACAGACGTATCACTTAGAACAAAATGCGATTAAAATCATCGTCACGGAAACATAATCGCCCAATGCTAATTATGCTGTGGTTCGCAAACCACTGAGTAGATGGTGGTAGTGAGAAAACGTCAAACAGGAGCAAAAACGATGCGGGCGCTATGAGCGAGCGATTTGCGAACTATGGAATATTTGAATAATCCGTTGAAAAGCGAAACGATAGGAAGTGAGTAGAGTGAGACGTCTGTTTGTCTGTGGAAATAGGCTAGGGGAATTGGATGAATGTGGATGAATTGACCACCTGAGAAAAAGTAGATCTGCATATAAAAATGCTCAATTTGACAGATCCTTCATCCACATTCACGCTAGGTAAACCTGTTCCTCTAGCTAATAGTTTTGCTGTTCTCATTTCGTCAAAAAAGTACCGAACAGGCAATTCAGCTACAGATTGACAGATTGATTCTCTATGAAATATTTCAAAGCATGTAGATTGACAGTCAGATGTCTGTTTGTCTGTGATACATATGTTAAGCTTTTGTAACTTTTTTCAAAATCATTAATCTCTTAAAAACGACTTCAAATTGAAACTTATTAAAACACATTCAATATTTAAATTTTCTTTCATTTCATTCATTTCTAACATGAAGTGTTTTCTTAAAATTCTAAAAAACTGTGCATATGACAATTAATTATCCACAAAGCTTCATCAAAACATCATCTAAGTTAAAAAGGAACACCAAACCACAGACAAGCAGTGCTTACGTTTTTTTTTTGTTTGAGTTTGATACTTACAAAATAACGCCACCTAGTTTAAGGTTTGTCAAACACAGAGTTTCTAGCGCTGGGCGTGTCTGTTTCTATGAATCCTCATTATATTTTGGATCGAAAAATGTTCAAAGTGTTACGTTATATTGCCTGTGATCAAACGCTATTGAAGCTGTGCTTTAATAGACACCCATCGTGTTCTAGTATCCGACCGAACAAAGCAACCAAAATTGCCAAAAGAGGAGGACCGGTTGCAAGGACTTCCTGAGCTGACAAGCACAAGCAAAACGCAGTTTCACACTTCAGGGACAACCAGATTTACTCATGACGACGATGATGGCAACGACATGGCGTCAGTTTGGGTTTCTCAAGCCTCCTGCAACGCTCCGCTTCGTTAGAAGATAAGAGCTAAATCCGAAAGCCAGATACCGTGCATCCTCGCAAATCTGTCTGCTCTTTGATTCTTTCAGTACAGTATCTTTTCAATTTGTGGGTCAACTCTCGGGTCAATTAAACTGAATATAGTTTGAATTCTATTTTTGCCAACGTTCAAACGAGCGGGGATGAACGGTATTGCAACCTAGAACAAAGCTGCGTCCAATTCTCGGAATGAACGATGGGAGCGGCTGGTTGATTCATAAATATTTCTTTGTCCTAACCTAACTGCAAACAACGACAACAGACAATGGTAAAATTCGATGAAAGTAGATGCTACGCATTTTATGGCATCGTTTAGAACCAATTCAACAATCATTTAACGACGGCCGTAAGGAAGCAGTTAAAATCTACGCTGAATCTTCCAATCAAGACTTCATTCTCCACGTTTGTCTAGCCAGAACTCCCCCAAGGACAGCCCGTTCAAAGTGAACGTCCGCCAATTCTGATGTAATCTTTCGCCAGAAGTAACGCGACGATCCCAGCCAGTTCAGGGCAACTTTCACCGCAGCAGTTCCCATTACGAGTTCAACTCGATGAAATCATCTCAGTTTTCACGGTCTAGCCGTGTCGCTCCCCCTCCGAAAGGGGTGCGACAGCGAGAGAGAAAAATTACACATCTATTACAAACGATCTCAGTGCACTAATCAAACAACCGACATCAGCTGTGCAGCGCGGTCCTATCTGCAGCTTAAACGACCCGGATCGAGGCAGGCAGGCGGCGACAGACGCCGCCGTCTGCTAGTAAACACTGACAAGATAAATTGAAACAAATGAAATAATTAGCTGTTTTGCTATTGGCCGTTGCAGCAAAAATGACACCATCGCATCGTGCGCGGTCCATAGGACACTGTTGCGTCTATCGCCGTCGCACAAACTCCAATCAACATTCCAAGCGCGATCTCCACGTTTTACACGACATTACTTTCATTCCAGTCACCGTACTACTGCCACCACCAGGCGTCGCCGCCACTCTTTGAAATATCAACTGGCAACCATGCTACGCTTGTTCACTACTCCCCGACAACACCGCACTTTCCAGGTTTGAAGGATACGGTGGTCGTTGTTAACGTGTTGTCGTACCTAAATACTATGCGGTCAATTTCGAACAATGTATTCCAAGCGCGGGGCTTGCCGCGTCGATCGTCGTTGTTGTTTGACAACAAACAGGGTCGCCATGTTTGCGGAAACAGCATATTGTACGGCGAATCTGGCAACTTGGCGGTAGCGCGAACCGATGCGATGGAGGTAACGCCATCTAAGGTAATAACAATTTTAATGCGCGTGTAGCTGTTGTACAGACTCCCCTGCAATGCAAATGGACAATATTTATGACACGAGGTTCCAGTGTCAAAGCCGCGTGTCCATTGATCGAGTGATCGGTCGATCGATCGAGGTGTAGGGTAGTGGACGTATTTTGGCCCAGGGCATGTATTTTGGCCCACCTAGGGAATTTCATTACATTTATCATATAATCTCTACAAAATCTTGGCAAAGGATTATTGGGTGTTCTAATAATAATTTGCCAAGATTTTGTAGAGATTCTATGATAAATGTAATGAAATTCCCTAGGTGGGTCAAAATACATGCCCTGGGCCAAAATACGTCCCCTACCCTATTGGTAATAAAAGGGTTCAATAGATTCAATGACGGGCGGTGTTGTTCCAAGCCGAGCGTAATTAATATCATCGATTTCAATTAGTTGACTGCTGTTTCATTGGATGGACGATTTATCACCTGCTGGCTGTGTTCGTTCATGGTTGATGAAGGACATTACCGGAGTTTATTAGAAGTTTGAAATGGCCTTTTATGCTAATTGAGGTTGGATGTGTTGGGTCGTTAAGTTGTAAAGTTAATGGTCGTTTCCCTGGAAACCGTTAGCATTAATCTAACAAAATTCCCCTTTCAGTCTCAAATGTCATTTTTTAGTCAAATAGAGGATCTATGAATCATTATAAAACCAAAATAAAAGGTGCAAGTTTTAAGGACAGTTTTCAAATCCACTACAAGACTTTCGGTCGGTCGGTGCAAACGGTTTAACTACATACAATTCTTTTTAACTGCAAGTCCGGAAAGTACAACAAATTTGCAGTTATTGCACCGTTATCCGTCAGAATAGTGCTCCAAGTTAGTCCAAATGAACAGTTGAATGAATTTACGTTCATTTACGTGAATCTATGAGTTGTTGACATCTGTCAGGCGTTGCAATTATCGAACTTCATTCGCTAAGTGAAACCTTGGGGCAAGTCACTGTGCTGGAGAGTACATTTTGCTTCACAGAGTTGCTCAGAATTTCTCCAGATTGCTCCCGTTTTTGTTTGGGTGTTGCCTGATTTATCGAAAAATCAAAACAAAAATGCTCGCTTTCTTGCAGTTTTAGGGGTGTTTTTCAACAAATTTCGTCGATCATTGGTGAAAAGAGTTACTCAGAATATTTCAGAGTTACTCTCGTTTGCACAGTGTCTTGCCCCTAGAGTGAAACATGTTGCAGTTATCGAACGTCTACAGTATTTGGTGATCAAAATGTTACTTGGACTATCTATATGAGACAATAATGCTTTGAACAGCAATTGCAAGAGCTTCAGCAGAAGTTCAGTAAAGCACTTCGCAGATGTCATAGAAATGTATTTGAAAGTTCTCCTACACACTTAATCTCCAAATTTGATCTCGGTAAAAGCGAATAACGAACTCAATCGGTAAAGGTTATTTTAACTGAAATGTCGTTAAAATTTGACAGTTCATAAAAAATAACTTGTCAAAAATAACGAAATTCGGTAGTTTACGTTCATTACTGATTATCGGCAAACTTTTTTGCCACAGCAATCGGCAATCTAATCATGTTGCTGAATTTCGGTAAAGCGCATCTGTCAAAAGTCAAAACGAAACATGTTGCCGGGTGCCATCTTCGAAAAAAAAGGAAGAAGGATTTTTTGAGGCTGGAATGATTCTTGTAAGTAAAGCAATTGCACTCGCTTTTTGCTAATGATGTGTATGATTCTGCTATTATCATTCAATAATTTATTGTTGCTTCTCTTAATTTTCTTTTCAGTTCGTTGGTTTGGATGAAGCGCTGCTGAAGGAGTGCCGGATTCTCGCTCCAAAAAGGGGCCAGTTTGTTTGCTGCCAGCTGAAGCTAGAAAACCAAAAGCATAATAGTCCGCACCAAACAAATCGCTCGTAAATCCACCGGAAAAAAGGTAGCTGTCCACAAAGGCTGCCCGCAAAAGTGCTCCCTCGACCGGCAGAGTAAAGAAGCCGCATCTCCACCGGCCGGGAATTGTAGCTCTGCGAAAAATCCGTCGCTACCAACAGTCCGCTGTCGCTCCAGCGCTTGGTGCGTGATTTCTAAGGCGGATCTGCGCTTCGAATGTGCCACCGTTGCTGCCCTGCAGGAAGCCAGCGAAGCGTTCCGGTTGTTCGAGGACTCCATATGTGCACGATCCACGCCGAGAGCGTCGCCATCATGCCGAAGCACATCCATCAGGTCCGGCACATCCGTGGCAGGCGTGTGAGGAGTAGGAGGAAGTGACCCCGGGAGAAGTGTGAAATTATGTTCCGGAATATGCATTTTTTTGCGTTATTTACTTGCGTGAATAAAATTGTTAACGTATTCATCATTTTTGTTTTATTTTACTTCTTCTTATCAATAAGTATGAAAGAACACATACATTTACTGAATTTCGGTAATAATATACGCCGAAGTTTTCGGCAATGTATTACCGAACCGCTCGTCAAAGTTTGACAGTTGATGTTTGTCAAGTTTGCAGGTTAGTCGGCAATTTGAACTTTTACCGAGATTTTTACCGAGCGCTCAGCTGTTGGATTCTCGGCGATTTATTTTGCCGGCCTCGGCAAATTAAATTAAGTGTGTAAGTATTATCACTTTAAATGGTTCAGCTACTTTTTTCATCAATTGGTTCAAACATCTTCAGGTATTATCTGTGTGATTCCACGAATGTTGTCATAGTTCCTTCATTGAATTTAACTTAAGATCCACTTAAGGATTCCTACACGCAGAAAAATAAATTGTAAACACAATCAAATTCTAGTTCAAATCAACCGATTTTTCAGTTTACTATAGCGACAAACTGATTTCTAGTTTAAACTGAGCTGTTCTATTGTTTGATAATACAAATATTTTCATTTGTCGAAATTTTTGACAGTTTGTTAAAACAAACAGATATATGGTATTTTCAACATGAAATAATGGATTGTTTCAAACGACTGCACTTTTGCCACTAACAAACCCGGAATGTGATTGTTTTGGTGACGGCAGTAACTGCGGCAGCTCAGAAA
The DNA here is from genome assembly GCF_035046485.1 of Aedes albopictus. Classification (NCBI taxonomy): domain Eukaryota; kingdom Metazoa; phylum Arthropoda; class Insecta; order Diptera; family Culicidae; genus Aedes; species Aedes albopictus. The sequence goes on along the minus strand of NC_085137.1, from coordinate 458,241,622 downwards.
TCTATTTTTAGACCGTCGGTAAGCGGATGGGGAGGAGAACGGCTAAAAAGAAGACGTAAAAGGGGAAACCGATCAACTTTTTGTGGATGCTGTCGTAAGTACCTGCGCGTTATCCATCACGGCCAAAGCTGCACTTGGAAGTTGGCGTGATGGATTTGCGGCACCATCTTCGTTGTGGCGATGTTGGGGTAAGCATTTTATAGATGTGTGAGTGCTTTCGGACCATGTTTATGGTTTTTATTTTGTTGAACCCAAGGAAATTTTTGACATTATATGAAATGATAGTAATCGGTTGTTTTTATCGATAAACTCTAAATGAAAACAATTAAATATAACTTTGGAATAAGTAAATTCTCAGTTTGTAGATCAACCATGCGTTTTATTGTTTTAAACAAGCGCCATTTTTCTGCGTGTAAAAGATCTATGCTGGAAATTATTCCAGGAAATGATTAAGGAATGTTTTAAGAAATCTTTCTCCAAATCTGCTATGTATGTGTCCAAAAATGCGTCCCAGGCAATCGAGAAAATTTCTGGAAATTCTTTTGAATTATGCATCAGAATATCATGAAATAAATCAAAAATACAGATTAATTTTCAAATAGCTCATCTGAGATACCAAACTAAGAAGAGCTGTTTTTGATGTTTTTGAAGTTTTGATATATAGTCTTCCCATAACCAGTCTCGTTAAAACCCATTCCAAGAACTGCAAGATCAAATGTCATAGATGTAACTGAATAGTGTATCTTCTCAGCTCAGCCTCTTCATCAGTATCGAATCGGATTAAATTCCAAGATCCTTGAAACTGTTTGTCTCCAAATTCTAATCCATCGTCTCCTCCTTGACAAGTACAAGTACAAGTTAATCATAGCACCAGAATCAGAATTTCGCCGGAAATCCAATAGCAGCTTTTCAAAGAATCCAATAGAAAAATCTAACAGAATTTAGCAAGGGACTCGGTAAAGTCCGTTGGAAGTATAAGTCAAGGATCTTGTTGGAAAACGGAACTTTATAATTAGCGCACCAAAGACCACAAGAGAAATACCGAATGAATTCCCAAATTGTTGTGAAAGCAACATACAATAACCAAAGGTTTTCAAGAAAAGTGAAATACTTGTGCCTTTCCAGAAGACCGGACGCAATCCTAGAGAAATTTATGACAAAACTTCCGAAAAATTTCAGCCGCATTAATGAAGTGTACTCTGAAAGAATTTTAAAGCTGCTCCTGAAAGTATGTACTTACAAAGTTTCCGGTAAAATTTCTGATGGTAATCTTGTAGGATTTTTGGTGAGGTATTATGGATTTTATGATGAGATTTCACTCGGCATGCAAAAATTGAAGTAATTTCTATAGGAAACGCAAGTAGAAGTCTTGAGAATCCCTCAACAGAAATGTATTGTTTTTCATATTGAGAAAATGATGGATTAGACAATTTCAGACCATATCTAGACGAACATTTGAAAAGGGCCTAACTGCTTTTTGTAAACAAACATGTTTCTGTCTCTGCAGGGCTCATCTGTATCCACCCACGCACATCAACACCCTTAACAGATAGCTTGAAGAACACTCTTTCTGATAAGGGTGTTGATGTGCGTGGGTCGAAGCAGATAGACCCTACAGAGACAAAAATATCTGGAGCAACATTTGAAAAGGGCCCAAGAGGTCTTGGGCCCACGCAAATGAACACCGTTATCCGAAAGATCGATGTTTGCTCTATCTGATAACGGTCTTAGTTTTTGTGAATAAGCTGATGGGGGCTCAGGAGCGACGTGTGAAGTCATTGTTTACCAATGCTTGTATGCCCTTTTCAAATGTTGCTCCAGATATGTTTGTATATGATAGGCCCTTTTCAAATGTTCGTCTAGATATTATAGACAATGCATTGTATAGAATAAATGAAAATGTTGAGGTCTTATTTTTGTCAAAAAATGCACTGATTCGTGATGCATTTCCGTGCAACTGATTAGTCCTCAACTGCCCGGAAGATAGTAGTTTGAATAGCTGAAGAAAGTGCCCTTTTCCAATGGCACATTTAAATAATTTAAGTTCTAGTACACATTTTCGAATATTTTTGTTGTGATGTTTTCTACGAAATGCTGAAAAACCACTTTGGAGAAAAAGTTAACGAAGTTTCCTACATATCTTTTGGTATAAATTCAAAAGTTGTTTCGAGCAAAACTAGACATTATTTTGCTTGCGTAGTTTTGTAGAGAAATACTTGGAGAAATACTTTACGGCGTCTTCGAAAGTGTATCAAATGGAAAACTGAACATATTTTCTGTGAATCATTTTGAAATTGCTTTGAAAATTTCTGTCAAATTCCTGACCTTCTTTGATAAACTGCATCGTTGAATTGATTGAACATCAATTTTATTCACTTTGTACGATCAAAACTTGCACGCGCTGTGAGTTATATCAAAGAAAACGGCTGAAATTAAGTTTCACTAAACTTCTTTTGATAAGCGTAAACAAAACATTACATGAACACTACACTGGACCAAAACACAACGGAAAACCCAATTGATTCATTTTGGGTTGTTCCACTTATGATCAGATTTCGATATGATTTACTCCAATGTGGTACATATTGGATTGATTGATCAAGTGGGTTTTTAAATTTTGAAAAATGCTTTGATTCTTTGATTTTATACAAAATAGCACCTTTTTCTGAGTCACTATGATTTTTTTTCAGATTTTTAGAACTTTGTTTTGGTATCTAAAATCAATTTCAAAGAGATTTTTTGACATCACCTTTTGACAGGTGGGCAACTGTTTGACAGCTCCGCTCAATAAAAACTGAAACGAAGGGTGATTACCCGGATAAAAACTAACCATAGAGTATTTGGTGAAAACCATTCCTGTACCATACAGTGTACCAGCTACAATATAGTGTATTGTAATGGAATGGTTTGCTAAAAGCTGTGCACATTGTAGCTACTATACATTTACATACGATCTTTATGTAACAATATATTATACTGTTTTTCTTACGTTTGAACCATCCACTATTCCGAAACATCCTTTTTCCGTGCATTTTTAATTATATTCATTCAGTTTTAGATTTTTCCGTGATTTGTTTTGTTGATATTCGTGACTTTTTTGTTGCAAAAGAAAGGAAAGAGAAAAAAGTGAATAAATTGAAACGTCTATTTAAAGTCAATATTGAGCATTGCAAGGATTTCGCACAATCGTTCAATGTTCAATCTATGAAAGAACAATGTTCACACATCCAACAACAAAGAAAACTGGAGCAACATTTGAAAAGGGCATACAAGCATTGGTAAACAATGACTTCACACGTCGCTCCTGAGCCCCCCTCAGCTTATTCACAAAAACTAAGACCGTTATCAGATAGAGCAAACATCGATCTTTCGGATAACGGTGTTCATTTGCATGAGTGGGCTGCTTTTATGCCCTACGGAGCGTTTTAGAAAAAAGACACAAGACCTCTTGGGCCCTTTTCAAATGTTGCTCCAGAAAACAGCGCGTAAACAAACCGATTAGTTGAAACACCACCCCAAAATGCGCACCCGCTGCTAAATTACTGTAGCGGCGACTGCAACCAATGTATGCTGAAACCGGTGCGAACATTTTGTGATGGGATAATTTTGTTTGCCTGTGCGTCGTACTAGGCGCAAGATCGTCAATAAAATGTTTAAATGAGTGGTAACCCAGGTGTCCTAAGGACTGCAGATCTAAGAGATATGGCGGGCTAGGTATGTAGAGTGCGATGAGAGGAATACGAATGTAGGTCAACCCGGAAAGACGCAGGTCAGATTACCGTAAATCAGTGGATGAGTTCAACACTATTCTTTCTGTATTTGCATTTAGGGGAGTTTTCTCCCCTTCTCTCATGTGAACTTGCTTTGTACCACAACCGAATTGAATGCGATTTATCTTTGACGTAGAGCCATTTTTAACATATGGACTGGACTGGACACTGAAATGACTTCAGATATAAGTTCGTCTTCATTTTTTAACCTAAAGTGCCCCACACAATGCATACCGTTGCGTATGCGTGACAGTAGTTTGACACATTTCCTATGGGAAAACTGTCAAAAAAACGCAAACTCCGACGGAACGGACGCTATGTGTTCCAGGCTTAACTTATAGTCGAATCGAACTTGACAGTTTTCTCATGAGTTGTTGTGTACATATTTCAAAGTTCAGTCAAACTGCAGCCTCAATATTGCAATAACGGTTAAGCACGCTGTAATGATACTTATGTACCTCGTCACCCACTTCATGCAACTACATTAGTGGTCTAATAACACTTAGCGCGCTCGGCATAGTTCCATCATGCCGCTCAAAGTGTTGCCACAAAAAATGCTTAGTTTGCAAAACCCAGTTATCTGGTTGGTGGGACATGGGAGCCTAAGCATCAATTGTAAATGCAATCAGAGACTACTCAGACTTAGACGAGTTTAGGTTAGTTTGGCTAGAACTGCCATTACGAGGGAACATGACGAGATAATATAACATTATATGGTTTATGTAATGTAAAACAATACAACACAACAAAAGAGAACGATTCCTAAACCATTTGATTAAATGTATGACCAGTAGTGAAATTACAATTAAAAACAATATATTTACGGTACATTTTATTGTTTGAAACTATACATGTACCATACAATGTACGGTATATTAAAGCCCATGTATCAGTATTTCGAACAATTCATTTACAATAAAATGTATGGTTTTGCAACAATATATATATATATATGGAGAAAAATATTTTTTTGTATTGTTACGATACTTAACAACCTGTATAATGTTTTATAAAAATCTTATTTACAATTCCCTGTATGGTGTCTACATTACATCTTATTGTTTTTGTATTTTTTTATTTTTACAGTGGTGTCTATTGTAACAATATGGTTCTAAATAGTACTGTTACAATACAACGTTCAGTATTTCTACTGTATTTTTTATTCGGGTAGCTCCCATACAAACTTTAAATTGATTTTTAAATAGGTTCCTGGACTCCAAAATTCATGAAAATTTGGATTTCGGCTCAGTTTGACAGGCAGATTCAGAATATCGAATTATCTCAACATCGTTAAAGAAGCCAATTGAGTTTTGCATAGGAAATTTACCTCAACTTTCTTTCCGAGAGAGAAAAGAACGGCAACAAACGGGAATCAAAACAAACCACCGAAAACTGTTAAAATTCGTGAAGGGAGGGAAGAGGACAGAAAGAACGTGAATGAACCTAACGTCATCGAGCAAAATTCAATACGATATTGCTGGTTACTTTCAAAGATGGAGTTTTGATGCACTTCACCTATCACACTACTTTTGTGGTCGGGCACGGTTGCCAACATAAATTTCATAAATTTCCCATTTCACAAACTTTTCCAATCAGCCCTAACTGGCCACCCGGTAACTACTTTGGTGAGAAAAAAGAGAGACATTCGAATCGGGGAGTTGTCAGATAGATGAGAATCAATCAGGCGAATCACACACCGCGTGCTCATCTGTGACATTTCTCGACGTCAAAATGCTGTCAGACAGGCTGGTTGCACTTATCGTCACACTTTTCAACCGTCACACTTTCATACTGTGCAGTTCGATTTGGTGTGAACAATGTAATACTAAACACTAGAGTGACTGGAAGTAAGAGTGGCGTCATGTTCCAATTTTGACAGGTCTCCTGCGCGATTGGAACGGGAATTTGTATGGATTTCACAGATGATCGCTGTTCCAATTTTGACACTGACGCCACTCTCCCTTCCAGTCACTCTACTAAACACGAAACTTTTTTGTTTGCGGTGTTTTTTCGACATTTTTTGAAACTTATGCATCTTAGGCATCCCTAAAAATGAACTTTCTGAACTGGTTCATCCGTAGGGATACCTAAGATGCCCAATTTTTGCGAAGCGTCGAAAAAAAAGAAATACAAAAATTTTAATTTTAACTGTTCAAGAAAACTATGAATAATTACATTTCTAGTGCATAAGTTTTGAAGAAATTACTTGAAATGGACTTATTTAAACTAATCACGGAAAACATATTTTCTCAAATTGATTATTATGTACTTGTCAGCATCTGAATCTTGGAGACGTAGAAGAAGATATCAATACAAGGATGAACAATATAAATGTTTGAAAACAAGCACCGAAACAAGACACGTCATTCTTTCTCTTGGCGTTACGTCCCACCTGGGACAAAGCTTGCTTTTCAGCAAGTATTCTATGAACACTTCCACAGTTTTATACTAAGAGCACAGACAAACAGACATTTTGAAAATAACGTGTGGTTCGAACTGTGCTCGCATGTGCCATGGTGGTGCTGCTGTTCCTACAACACCTCTCAATTTTGGAGAGAAATGAACGCGACGCCGTTCAATGTTTACATAAAATGACTCAATCATGAACCTTCATTCATGTTTTATGAATGAATGACGCCACGAGGGAGTCGTCACCTGCAAAATTGTTACATCGAGCCGAGGGAAATAACACCTGCAAATGAATGCTTCGGATTGAGCATTATAGAGGGTGCTAGTGAGATGCCAAACGATGTTTTTGAAGCAATTTTCTTCTAAGTAATATGTCTGTTTGTCTATGCTGAGAGCTTCCTCTGCCAATGACTTTTTCGCATGTGTATATCGTGTGACAGGCACGAAGATGCTCTATTTCCAAGGAAGTCAAGAAAATCCTGAACCGACCGAAAATCGATCCCGTTACCCTCAGCATGATTTTTCTGAACATCCGTGCGTTTATCGCATGGGCTATATGCGACATGGCATTATTGTCTTTTATTTTTTAGAAGGATAAAAATTTAACAGTTATTTAGTGTTAGAGGTCTATTGAATTTAGCAAACAATCATAGAATCCAATCTGATCAACCACTTTTTTGAGCACTGGTTGGAATTGAATGGAATTTGCTACTCCGTTAACTTCCTACTTGTGCTGCGTCATACCCCTTCTAGCTGCAAACATCTATTCAAACCAACAGAAAAAAAACAGCAAAAATGGCATTCTTCCATATTAAAGCGTACCACCTCCTTCTTGGTAGCACCCGACCTTAAGATGTACGTATTGCAGCGTGGTAGCCTTGATCCGAACCATGCGCCATTATCTCCCGCAAAATGCCAAATTAGGATCCTTCATTCACAGTTCACATTTGTAATCAAGTCAGGGGTCCCCCCGAAAATCTCCTTTAAACAGCGGCGAGCATCACCTACTACATCAATTGTGATCTGCGGAGATTTCAACCGCTTGATCAGTTGAGCGAAACATATAGGTATGTGCCTACCTACTAGGTACCATTTAACCGCAAGCTATTTAGAATGTCAATGTCAATAACGCCGCCATTCAACCAAGTTGTTCAGCGGTGCGGTGGTGGTCGCGGTATCCGCAGCAAATCTCGCACCACGACCATCCGACCAACATGCGGGACGACTTGCGACGAGACCTAAGGTGTAGGTATTCGCGGTGTGGCGACCATCGTCGTAGGCGCATTGCCAACCAACCAACCAATGAACGTTTGCTTCATTCACATAGCCAGCAGCTTAGATCTACCATAGCATTAGGCAGTGCGCGAAGTCTCAGAGTTTAGAAGATAGAGATTTTTTTTCGGATGCAACACACGACGAAACGTGGAATACTGCATCTGTATGCGATGCATAGGGGTAGCTATGGAACTACTACGTAAACCGTTGGATTCATATTATTATTGGAGAGACGTGTGGGGGTTCCTTGGAGAATGGAGAAGGGGGCTCAAAGACAGCTGCGCATGAAAAATTCAAGATCAAATTCATGGCTTTACCCAGACCCAGAGAGTAGTTTCAGCAGTTCAGTGTGAGGAACCGCTACTAGTTGAATCGCAGCCCAGCTCGAAGGTTGGTTTTACTACCCACCCCTGGGCCCTGGCAGGTATGGGTATGGGCTTCACGAACGCATACATAGTGCATTTCGACGACGAGCTTTGGCATTGAACTTCAATCGTCGACAAGATTGATGATGGGGATGGCTGTAGCTTTGGGTTATGCTAACAATGAACAGCTATGGGAGTTTTTTTCACTGGTTTGCATCTATAAAACACACATTTACGCTGTTGATGTGAAATGTGCGAACAAGATGACGAATACTACAAGTTGAAGGCTGTTGAAACTTCATTGGTGAAATTGACAAAACATCTTTCTGGAAGCTGAGAAAGCATCCTAGCCCAAGATGAGAAAGCTTCTTCTTAGAAGTTATGAAAATCCCTCCCTGAACTATGTGTGAGAGTGCTCTTGAGATTTAGAAAACAACTCCTTGGATGCAGCGAGAGCTTTCTTCTGGAAGCTGAGAAACCATCTTTCTGGTAGCTCTGGAAATTGTCTCCTGGAAAAAAACTTACTCTTGGAAGCTGAGCAAGCTTACTCCTTATAGGTAATAAAGCTTTCTCCTGGAAGCTGGGAGAGCTTTCTGTTAGAAGCTAGGAAAGCTTTCTCTTAGAAGCTGAGAAAATTTAGTCCAGAAACTCAGAAAACTTCTTTCTGGAGAAAATATTCTCCTGAAAGTTCAGAAAACTTTTCGCTGGATGCTGAAAGATTTCTTCTCCAGAAAGATGAGCAAGCTTACTCTTGGAAACTGAGAAAGCATACTCCTGATAGGTGAGAAAGATTTCTCCAGGAAGCTGCAAAAGCTTATTTCTCGGAGCTCATAAAGCATTCTCTTAAAACTGAGAAAATTCTTCCTGGAAGCTGAGAAAACGCTCTCTCGAAGTTCAGGAAACTTATTATGCTAAGAGATTTTCTCCTGAGAGATGAGAAAGCTTGGGAACTGAGAAAGCTTCCTTCTTTAAACTGCATTGCTTACTCCTCGAAGCTGAAGAAGCTTTCTCTTGGAAGCAAGGATAGCTTTCTCCTCGAAGCTGAAGAAGTTTTCTCTCGGAAGCTGAGAAAATACCCTGTTTTCTGAACTTCCAAACTGTTCCCTAAAGTTGGGAAAGTCTTATCATGAAAAACTAGAAGCTGAGAAAACTTCATCCTGGTAGCTGAGAAAAGCCCTTCTGAAAGTACGGGAAATCCTTTTCTGTACTCTGGGAAATCTTCCTGCAGAAGAATACGAAAGTTTGCTCCTGGAAGCTGAAAAATCTCACTCTTGAAAATTTCAAAAACTTCTTACAAGATGCTGAGAAAGCTTTCTCTTAAAAACTAAAAATCCTCTTCCATCGTAGCCAAGAGAACCTTCTCCTGAAGATTGGGAAAGCTGCCTCTCTCCTGGAAGCTGAAAAAGCTTCCTCCTGAAAGTCTGAAGGTATAGACAGTTTTCTCTTGTAAATTTAGAAAGCTTACTCCTGGAAACTGAGAAACCATTACCCTGGACGTTCAAAAAACTGTTCCCAGATTGCTTTTTCCTGGCTACTCTGGAAATTCCCTGCTGGATGAGAAAGCTTGCTTCTTGTAGCTGACAGGCTTTCTCCCAGAGGCTGAGAAAGCTTAGTGCTGAAAACTGCAAAAAAAATCTTCCTGCAAGCTGAGAAAACTCTTCTCAAGATACTGCGAGATTTTTCTACTGAAAAATGAGAAAACTTAGTCTTGGAAGCTGAGAAAACCTTTCTATGGTAGTACGCAAAACTCTTTTTTGGATTCTGAGAAATTCTTCTTCAGAAAGATGAGAAAGCTTGCTGCTGGAAGCTTAGAAAGCTTCCACCTGGAAGCTTAAAGACCTTACTCCTGAAAATATGGAAACCTCCTTCCATGATACTGAGCAAGATTTCTCTTGAAAAGTGAGAAATCTTTCCCCTTGAAGCTAAGAAACTCTTCTCCAGAAGGCCGGAAAAGCTTCCTGTTGAAAACCAAGAAAGTTTCCTCCTAGAAGCTGAAAAAGCTTCCTCCTGAAAGTCTGAAGGCATATACAGCTCTGTCCTGAAATTAAGATTGCTCACACCTGGAAGCTGAGAAAGCTAGCTTCAAGAAGCTGAGGAAGCATTCTCCTGTAAGCTTCCCTCAGAAAGTCTAAAATGCTAATCCTTGAATACTGAGAGAGCTTCCCGCATAGATAATTATGGTTTATGGTATCGTTCATATCATACGATAGTTATTCGTAGAATAATAACGATAGATACAATAATAATTTGATGATTGAATGATGGAAGTTATTAAAATTAGATCATACAACACTTTTCAGAAACCATAGTATCAATGATAACGATTCACTCGATGATATCTTAGTAATTTTTAATAATTCATCCTGGATTATTTTCCTGGCCGCACTTAATGCAGGATACTTTTTTACTGAAATTAGCGTGTATGGTCGTAATGAAAACATTGTTATGGTAGCATTCGGACACCTACCTTGCAATCCATGATCAATTCGGCACATTTTAGCAAAAATATGTCTAGAAATAGATACTTAAACAACAATGCATGCGGCGTATTCCCGTGTATACAAATTCTGCAGCGCTCGCTCCAGCATCGCCGCACTGATCATGGGCATCGGCTCTCCCTAGGGTTGAAGTTGCGTCGATTCGCCGGGAAGAATATTTCCATCTGTGCAAATCACCTTCCATCGAAAGATTTGCTAATTCTCTCCAATTTCATAGTTTTCCTCGACAGCCAGACAAATAATGGCAAACGGCTCTTCATGTATCAGTTTCATCATTGCGATCACTTTAGGCACTTCTTTATTTGTCACTTGTTTTCATGAATTTGTTTTAACTCCAGTTTCGCTTTCCGAACTTTATGGCTTTAAACCACCCGCGAGCACTTGTTCACTTAAGCCTCAAACATCGCGCGACTAGTAAAAAACGATCCCGGTAACCGCATCAGTTCAATTCCCGTGTTCTAACAAAACAAATAAAAAAAAACAAATCAATTCGATACAACGATTCACGTAATGGTTCATGGAATCGATCAAATCTACAGGGGTGTAACTTTTTTGTCTTGTCGATAAAACAGTGTTGATGAAATATTTCCGTTTTGTTTTTATTATTCACTGTATCATAAAATTTATGATTCAGTGATTATAACATGAATAATTCACCAAAAATTTTGTTCGAGAAAAAAGGCATTTTTGAATGGTTACGATACTTAACAACCCATTCAGTCTATCATTGAAACTCTGAAAACGATAACTGCTATCATCAATATGATTCGTTGTATGATTGATTTATGATCCTGTGAATGATAACACAAATAGTGCGAAAACGATAACCTGTGCAATTGTTGAATGATACCGTTTTATTCGAGTTATTCGTAGAAGTAGTGCCTGAATGCAAAGGAAGCTTTCTCCAGGATTAGCTCAGAAAACTTCATTCTGATAGCATGAAAACACTTCCTATCGAGGTTCTAGATGGATGCTGAGAAAACGTTCAGCTCGTAGCTGAGGTTGGTTGAAGTTTCTGAAAAAGCTTTCCCCTGGAAGTTGAAAAAGATTTCTCTTGGAAAAGTTTTTCTTGAAAATTGAAAAATCTCCATTTTCTGTTAGCCAAGAAAGCTCATTTGAAAAACTGATAGAGACTGCAGATAAATCTTGCCTTACAATAAACTGTAACAGCTACTTCTCGAAAATATTGAAAATGTTTTGCCATTTTTCATTTTCATTTTCTTTCAATGTATACTTTTCTATAGAACTTTTGCACTATTTCTTAAATTTCACACTTTTCAGAACTTTTCTACGGCGAGGCGTAATAGGCATCCCTAGAAATGAACTTTTCTATGTAAAAGTTCATTTCTAGGGATGCCTATTACGTATCGATTAAACCGAATCGTTGAAAAATAAATTATAGACGAACGCAGCGATGAGTTCCCTCCTCTTTACGGGCAAGACAGATCTAACGAGAGGAAATCTGTGCTCGAAAGTTGTTCAGAATTCCTCACAGTTCCTCAGATTTTCTCCCATTTGTACCAAAGTATGATCTGGCACCAATGTCAAATTACAAAGTGTTGCGTGTGTGTGATGAATGAAAATAGCAGTTTGTGTGTGTGTGTGAATGAAAATAGCAGTTTTGGGGATGACTTTCAACAGATTTCGTCGATCATTGATAGAACGTCCGAATTTCTCAGAGTTGCTCTCGTATGCACAGTGTCTTGCCCTTAGCCTCCTCGGGAAAATGTTGATACTATAGATAGTAGAGTAAACATAGATCCGCGTGAGATGAATCCGTTGTATCTAAACGAACTGTCAAAATCTGTATCCAAACGAGCATGACGTCACGATTTGGACAACATGAATGAAACGCATGACGTCATATTCAATCGTCGCACTTTTGAAAATTACTACTTACACGCTTGAAATATTTTAGTCAGCAGTGTCCGCGGATCTATGTTTACTCTACTATCTATAGTCTATTTTACGAAACGACAACAGTGTTGATATTGATATTAACACTCACGGGCTTGGGCGCGACCTCCTGTCAAATTTTCATTCATGAAATTAGCGATCAGCTGATCCGAAACGTCTCTTAAAATGGCTCATAGTTGATACCACAGCGGGGTCCACTCTCAAAAAAATATACTCAGGAATGGATGACCAAAATGATGCATATACAAATGGGTTATAAACTAGCTGTTTTTTTTTGTAATTTCATCGAGAATACAAGGTGAAATTAATTAATCAAACTTTCATCTAAATAAATAGCATTTGACAAACGTGTAGCCCATCGTGTTGTCAAAGCTCGCTGACCGAATGAACTAAAAGCTCGCGGTGCACTCATCTGCATCTCTATGGACTATCCACTGATGAACAAAATTTACTCTGTCTGAGATTTTGTTTACACTAGAGCGGGTCAATTCCAATCAGAACCGTTCAATTCTGATTGGAAATGGCCTCACTCTAGTGTCAAAATTCTCTGACCGAGTGAATTCGGTTCATCGGTGGATAAGTCCATGGACTTATCCACCGATGAACCAAATTCATCGCGGTCCGAGAATTTTGACACTAGAGCGGGGTCTGTTCCAATCAGAATCGTCCAATTCTGATTGGAACGGCCCCGCTCTAGTGTCAAAATTCTCGGACCGCGATGAATTCGGTTCATCGGTGGATAAGTCCATAGGCAAGAGGAACTGGTTCACCTAGCTTGCAAGAGAATGAAGCATCTCCCAACAAACATTTTTGCTGTATAAAAATGGAACAAACCACTCTTAAGCAAACTTTTGCTTAAGAAACTGTTGTTCAGCTACTTCTGTTTCTTGGGCTGTCTCTGATGTATTGTTTTATTCGAAGAATCTACTTTTTTTTTCGTTAAATTCATCCACATTCATTAGGATATGGATGCCGTTTAGTCCGGATGAGTTTAAATGAACCCTAGAATGAACCTTACGTTTACATTCGCAGGTTATCAATGCTATGTTGTCTTGATTGATTATGTATTGTCAGTAATAATGAGTGGAACTTTTCCACTTCGGAAAATTCTCAATCAAGCTTCAACTCTACACACTCCACTTATCCAAACACAAAAACTTAACATGATTTCCCTTCGCATCTCTTGCGACCACCAACCAAAACAGACGTCCTATAACAATTACTAAAAAATAACAAAAACAACGCTCAAATCAATCAGCAAGCCGCCTCCTTCGATCACATAATCCCGCTCGTGCCGCCAACATCATCAATCGAAGAGTACCTACCTTCCTTACATTATACAGATTCGTAAAAATTTAAGACGCAGAAAACGGTGTTCCCTTACCAATGATGGAGTCGCGCAGATCCGCTCCTCGTCGTCAATTCCCCGCTTCATCCAGTGCCGTTCTCCGTTCGAATCGAAGACGACGGGTCTCGCCGCCATCGTAGTCGTCGTCACGGTCAACCGGCTCAAACCTTGATCGTGACAAATTTCGCCTATGGTTTCAAGTTTTTTTTTTCATGTTCAATGTTTTGGGCTCACACAGCGATCGAGACTTCGGTGTGCGTGACGTCATGCAGCGAGCGATCAACGCTGCTGCTGCTGCAGCTGGAGGAAAGGGGCGCTAGATAGACTGGCAACCCTTCCATTTAAGTAGGTACCGTCTACCCCCGTTCGTTTGACCGCATCTAATCTGAACACTTTTTAATTTGACCCCCTCTAATCTGCACACCGTTCAAATTAAAAATGGCTCAAACTTCATTCTGCTAATGGAACGGGGTGAAACGGAACGCAGAATCAAAACAAAACATAAAATGAGGCTGCCAGCAGTGGGGTTTTTCGTCGTCCACAGGGTTGCTAGAAGTTCAAACTAAAAATGAACCCCGTTGGTTTGCATGAGGTGTCGTTCAAACCAACGGGGGTAGACGGTAGTGTGTACCAAACGGACGCACACGGACACAAATTCCACTAAGGGAACGTTCATAAATTACGTCCAACATTTGGGGGAGGGGGGGGGTCTAGAAAAGTGTGACAGTACGTGTATTAGGTATAGGAAAATAGCGTGACAGAGGGGGGAGGGGGGTCTAGAAATCCCAAAAAATGATGGACGTAATATTTGAATCTTCCCTAACCAGCGGCGGAACGGAACGGAATGGACGGACGGTAGTGGTTATTCGTGTTTTTTTTTTGCTTTCCTGACTCCAAATGTGGATGGCCTTGTCAGTGTCTTTTATTTTTCGGCTTCTTCTTGTTCGTGGTCGTTGCCGGACCCGGGAACAAGTGGGCATGTTTCGCGCGATTTTTTAGGGTTATAATTAGAACCGTAATGATTTTAGGTGTGTATCTTTTTCTGCGTACATGGTTCGACTTTGGAACTTGAACAATAAACGAAACTTGGACGTGATGGGATGTTTACTGATGCGGTTTACTCTGCGTGGAAGGAGATTCTCTGACTCATACGGGGTTTGTTTTGATTGATTTTCTGTGTTGTTTTTTTTTATTGTCATTGATGAATTCTGAGTGTAATCAGCAAATGGTTTGAAATATTTGCATTCATGTTTCAAAAATTCGATGAATGAGATGTCTGATGTGAGATTTTGCCTTTACATTTGAACATGTATCATATTGATTAGTTACAATTTGGATCACTGAGGAGAGCTCATTTATCATTCAAAGACTGGGAATCCAGTAATTATTGAAAATTACTAAAATTATCATACCAAGTGATTGAAACAAGTAAACAGCAGATATGTGCAAGGCCATTTATATAGCGTTGTTAGAACATGTATTTCATCAATCGTTTCATATACGTAAACAAAGGGTATGTAGGGCATATAGTTGTGGTAACTGATTCCTTCGGTGAACTGGTCGCGATGTCAACGAGTGTACCGTGAGTTCCGAGTTCACTCGCCTCGTGACTCAGCAATAAATTAAAAGGTCATGTTTGTTCTAGTTTCATATTAAGTTTAGTCAGTACATTGACTATTTTCATATGCACCACTTTCAATGTAAAATTTTTCGAGAAAATAAGAACACGCGTAATAAGCGCATTATGCTCACTCGCCACTGAGTAGAAGTTATTAAGAGTGTTCCTCGCTGTATAGACTTATCCACCGATGAACCGAATTCACTCTGTTCGAGAATTGTGACACTAGAGTGGAGCCATTCCCAACCAGAATCTTCCAATTATGATTGGAAATGGCCCCACTCTAGTGTCAAAATTTTCGATCCAAGTGAATCAGGCTTACCGGGTGGACAGGTCCATAGACTTATCCACCAATGAACAGAATTCATCGCGGTGCGAGAATTTTGACACTAGAGCGGGGCCATTCCCAATCAGAATCGATCAATTCTGATTGGAAATCGTTCAATTCTGATGATTGGGAACGGCCCCGCTCTAGTGTCATAATTCTCGGACCGCGATGAATTCGTTTCATCGGTGGATAAGGCCATATTGACACTAGAGCGTGGCCGTTTCCAATCAGAATTGGACAGATCTGATGGGAATTGGCCCCACTCTAGTGTCAAAATTCTCGCACCGACTGAATTTTGTTCATGGGTGATAAATCCATGGACTTATCCACCGATGAACCGAATTCATCGTGGTCCGAGAATTTTGACACTAGAGCGGGGCCGTTCCCAATCAGAATTGAAGGATTTCCAATCAGAATTGAACGATTCTGATTGGGAATGGCCCCGCTCTAGTGTCATAATTCTCGGACCGCGATGAATTCTGTTCATTGGTGGATAAGTCCATGGACTTATCCACCGATGAACCAAATTCATCGCGGTCCGAGAATTTTGACACTAGAGCGGGGTCTGTTCCAATCAGAATCGTCCAATTCTGATTGGAACAGACCCCGCTCTAGTGTCAAAATTCTCGGACCGCGATGAATTTGGTTCATCGGTGGATAAGTCCATAGGCCAGTGGAACTGGCTCGTCTAGCATGAACAAGGATGAACAAAATGTCGCTTTTGATTATTTTTTTCTATGTAGAATCAAGAGAAGAACTCGAACTGGTTCTCCTACCGTGAATAAGGATGAAGCATCTGTCACTTTTGCATAATTTTTACATGAAGAATCTACTTTTTCTCTTCGTTAAATTCATCCACATTCATCCAAATCCTCTAGCCCATGGACTTATCCACCGATGAACCGAATTCATCGCGGTCCGAGAATTTTGACACTAGAGCGGGGCCGTTCCAATCAGAATTGGACGATTCTGATTGGAACAGACCCCGCTCTAGTGTCAAAATTCTCGGACCGCGATGAATTCGGTTCATCGGTGGATAAGTCCATATAACATTGACACACTTCACATGGGAACGAAAAGTTCATCTGGCTTCATCCGGACAACATCACATTCATGGCAAACACTGAACTGAAATCGCTCTTGGAAAATCAAAACAAACTAAGCATGAGAACTTCAAAATACTCATATTTATGTATAGAATGGATTAACTGACAGTTGTCTTAACAAACTGACCTTGTTATTTGATTACACGAGTAGTACGAAAAAATATATCATCTCAAGATGCATTGTGTTGCTTAGGTTTATAGCCATAGCTTTAATGTGATGAGAGCCGAATGAGTTACCCTGAACAGGATTCATGCTTTATCAGTTTTTTTTTTCAATTCAAATTATAGGTTTTTGTCATCGTTTAGTTTTTATCTAATCATTAGAGGGAACTCATTTGCCACTCACAGTGTATATAGAGCTTTTTATGGTAGTTTATTGTTTATATAGCAATTGTTTATATAGCAACTGATTCTTTGTTGACAAACTCACTCGCGGAAGTATCATAATGTCTTTCAATATTCGATTTACCACTCAATCGACGCAAATGTTATACATAACATTCACCAAAACGTCAACTGTCCCAACTTGAACCCATAGACAGTGTCTCGATCATTCATTAACACCGCTCCTCCAATGGCGAAATTCCTTCCGTTACAACCGCTGCTACGCCACGCTACGCCACACAGCAAGAGCGCTTGATTTATGACAAGCCGGCGTGCAAATTCTAAGCTGCGATTAATTTTATTTGAGTGCGCTGCGCGGTTCCTTGCGCGCACAAACTCATGGTCACGTCGCTGCGGCGCGCAACCACCACAGGAAAAACAAGTTTAATCTCACGGAAAACAGGACTCCAGCCTGTTTCCAGCCGTTCAAAATGGGAAGAAATTAGGTCACCGACGCCACCGCCGTTTTAGTCAATGTTTATTTCTGCATGATAGCGAGTTGAGTAAGTAAAGTACCTACTCGTGGAGGTGGTTGAGCTTTGTTGTTGTTGTTGTTGTTTGGGAAGACCAAGATAGCGGTGAGAGGACGCTGCTCCCTTTGAATTCATTTGCACAATCACTTAATTGCTTCAATTAGGGTTGCCGCCACGCCACTGACACCCTCGACTCGACTAATTGCACGGAGCAGAAATTTATTGTTGGAGGAGCTCTGTCTGAGTTATTCTGAGATTTGCTCTTCTCGCGTATCGGGGGGAAAGTCCCTCTCTATCGCCATGGGCTTGCCTGTGTACTCTCAATGGCAACGGAGTTAATAACTCTATAAATCATAGTATCAGACATCAGTATGATATCTGGGCGTGAAGGTACATTGTATCCCATCACTCGTACACGGAGGAGAGTGGGAATTGTATTGATTGCGCTCCGAGGTAAATGGTTTCAGAAATCGTGTTAATCGGTTCCACGGTTCAACGGTACCGTTGAACGTGTAGCTTGCGTACACACACCTCTGACTATAGTGAAGCGCTGAAATTGACAAAACAATCACTTCGAAAACATGTTTTGACAGAACTTTAATCTGAAATAGGACAAAGCATATGAACTATTAGTCTTGTTGTCTTGTTCACTGAACAGGACTAATGTCACTGTCACATGAGTTACATGTTATGACTACTGAACGACTTATGAGAATTCATTAGACACTCATCGCCTTAAAACTGAAGCGCTGAATTTCGTTTGGTTACTTTGATGAGTGTACTTCCAGCTAAATGAACGGTGCACGAGTGCACCTACGGGTTCACTCGCCTGAAGAATGTAGACACCACAGCGAGGTCAACAGGCTAAAGGAACTGGTTCACCTAGCGTGAATGAGGATGAAACATTTGACACTTTTACATTTTTGAAAAAAATCTACTTTTTCTCTTCGTTAAATTCATTCACATTCATTCAGTTCCTCTAGCCTACTCTCAACAACTTCTACTCAGTGGTTGATGACGGTAATAGACGAGTGCACCGATGAACTGAATTCATCGCGGTCCGAGAATTTTGACACAAGAGCGGAGCCATTCCCAATAAGAATTGTTCAATTCTGATTGGGAATGCCCCGCTCCAGTGTCAAAATTCTCGGACCGCGATGAACTCAGTTCATCGGTGCACTCGACTTGGACTTATCCACCGATGAACCGAATTCATCGTGGTCCGAGAATTTTGACACTGGAGCGGGGCATTCCCAACCAAAATAGACGGGTGCACCGCCCGCTGAAAGTTCACTCGGGCAGCGAATTTTGACACCACAGCGGGGTCGACTCTCAACAACTTCTACCCAGCTAAAAATTTGTTTAATTTATTGCATCTAGTTTTCGCGATGAAGTTGCAAAAATATGAACTAGTGCATTAACTATATGCATAGGCATTACTTTAGATGAAAATTCATGTAAGAAATCAAAGAAAAAAAATATTATTGCATTTTGGTGATGCATCTCTGAGTAGAAGTTGTTGAGAGTCGACCCCGGTGTGCTGTCAAAAATTGTCAGGCTCAGTGAACTCAATATTCATCGGTGCACTCGTCTATGGACTTATCCACCAATGAACTGAATTCATCGCAGTCCGAGATTTTTGACACTAGAGCGGGGCCGTTTCCAATCAGAATTGAACGATTCTGATTGGAACAGACCCCGCTCTAGTGTCAAAATTCTCGGACCGCGATGAATTCGGTTCATCGGTGGATAAGTCCATTGTTCAATTCTGATTGAAAATCGATCACTTCTCGGACCGCGATGAATTCAGTTCATCGGTGCACTCGTCGATTTGACAGATTCTTCATCTTCATTCACGTTAGGTGAACCAGTTCCTCTAGCGTATTATTATTTTTTTGTCCTTACATGATTTTTTTTACTTCGTTCTCTTACATGAATTTTCATTTAAAGTGATGATTGCATGTGCATAGAGTTTATAAACTAGCCTACATTTATGCATTTTCATCAAGAAAACAAGGTGAATAAGATTATATAGAAAAAGAACGTTTAGTTTACTAAGTACATTGACTGCAAAATCTGTAAATAAATTACCTAAATAGAAAAAGCAATAACTGATCTCCCACTGATCACAGATTAAAAATACCACCAGTTCGGTCCATGCCAAAAAATCCCTAACCCATCCCAACGAAGCTACGCGCTTGCCAATCTACTTTCTATTTCATTCCCCGGTCGACTGTTCGTTCAAGCTCTTACGTCAAAGGAAATATAAAAACGAAAATCACAATCCCTGACCGCACTCAACACCAACCCGCGAGTAGTGGAGTGAATCAACTCCAACACTGCGACGATGACGACGACGACGACTACGGCATCGAACAGGCGAGTTCAGTTCTCTTTCGCAACCAAAGCAAATCGCGTCCCGTGCATTCCTCTTTATTCCCGTTTTATATCGTTCCGCGCGCACACTCACCCATCCACCCACTCGCCAACCCACCTTGCAACGCAACGTACGATTCATCCCGAACGCGTTGCTCCGACGAGACACGCGTTCGTCCGATCCGTTGGGACACCGGGACGCGCACGCGACGTCAAACCGGGAGCGCAACAAGTTCCCGCGACGCAACACTCGACCCGAATCTATCCCAACTGGTGAGAGACTGGCGGCGCCATCGGCGTCGTGCTCTCGCGGTTCATCTTCCCGAAAGGGGAGATTTGCATCCCGTCCTTTCTTCGCGATCCACCACGCACCCGAAGCGTTTTCGTTTTCGATGCACCGACTTTCTTTGGAGATGTTTATTTTTAAATTGTGTCACGTAGCAGGGGTTTGCATGGCCCGGTTTATACGGTGCAAAATACTTGAGGATTTAACTTAGTCATACATCAATAATCATATTAACCCTCCTAAGATATTAGGTTTATCGCACCACGATGGCGCAGTGCACGTTCAGCGAGCCTGTCTGGGTCATGTTGACCCCAACATCCTGCTGAGGGTAATTATAAAAATGCTAGAACTAAGTGTTGGTTTCAACGTTGTACATTTTTTTTAAATTTTTCAACGTATTTTAGAAACAGAACACGAGATTTAGCTAATATCAGGCCCTTCGAAGTGAAATATGTAGGTGTTAGCATGGTTCAAAAAATCGTTTTTGCTCCACACTGCTTTTTCGATTCGTAATTAGATTCTATGTCTTCTCCCAAAATTTGAGCTTCTTAGCTTGAGAAGTGAGACTGCACTGGACAATGGTCCACAAAACAGATTTACGAGGACAGATGCATTCAGCGCCTTCAAATAATTTTCTAGATTCTACAAAGTTGTTCCTAAAAATAAGGCCCTCTTTTCAATATGCATGAAAATTAGGGTGGTCCATATTTTCAAAGAAATTGGGAAATAAACTTTTTTGTTTGCAAGAATAACTATATACATTCTTCGGAAAAGTTGTAGGTCTATCAATTTTGAGCAAGTTTGCTCAAGACACTTTTTATGCATCTTTGAAATTGACCGATATAGAGGTATTTTTCTGAATAAGCTTAGGGTGGTTCAAGAAAAACCGGTTTTCTGGCGTTAACTTTTTCAGTTTTGATTTTTCATCAAAGTTGCCCAAGAAACACTTGTAGAGCATTTGAAGACGCGTCGTTTCGTGTGCTGAGATGGTCGTAATCTTTTTTGGATCAAAAGTTACAGGCATTTTTCTTTAAAAAATCATCGTTTTTTAAAAAGGTGTTATGACGGGTTGGGACAAACATAAAAAATATCTTTTGCCTGCATTCAAAAGAAGAAATGTTGTTATAAATTTGATCAAAAAATTAGAGGGGTGTTATTTTTAACTCAAGGGAAAAATACTTGAAAAGTGCCTATTTTTTCTAGAAAACCATCAATATCTTTTGAACGGAATGACGTAGCAACATTCTCAGCGCACGAAAATGTACGTTTTTAAAGCTCTAAAAATGGTTCATAGACAACTTTGATGAGAAATTTGTAGCAAAAAAGATATAGCGTTTAATCTGTTTTGACCAAATTCGGAGCATTTTCCCAAAGTTTTCATGGGGTTACGCTAAAACAAATCGTTTTATTGCTTTATCTTTTTTGTTTCAAATTTCTCATCAAAGTCGCCTAAGAACCACTTTTAGAGCTTCAAAAACGCGAATTTTCGTGCGCTGAGAATGTTGCTACGTCATTCCGTTCAAAAGATATTGATGGTTTTCTAGAAAAAATAGGCACTTTTCAAGTATTTTTCACTTGAGTTACAAAAATAACACTCCTCTAATTTTTTGATACATTTTATAACAACATTTCTTCTTTTGAATGCAGGCAAAATATATTTTTTATGTTTGCCCTAACCCATCTAAACCCTTTTTAAAAAACTATGATTTTTTAAGAAAAACGCCTGTAACTTTTGAACCAATAGAGATAACGACAATCTCAGCGCACGAAACGATGCGTCTTCAAATGCTCTACAAGTGTTTCTTGGGCGAATTTGATGAAAAATCGAAACTGAAAAAGTTAACGCCAGAAAACCGGTTTTTCTTGAACCACCCTAAGCTTATTCAGAAAAATATCTCTATATCGGTCAATTTCGAAGCTACATAAAAAAAAGTCTTCAGCAAACTTGCTCAAAATTGATAGATCTACAACTTTCCCAAAGGATGTATACAGTTATTCTTGCAAATAAAAAAGTTTGTTTACCATTTTTTTTGAAAATATGGACCACCCTAATTTTCATGCACATTTTGAAGAGGGCCTTATTATTAGGGACAACTTTGTAGAAGACCATATTTGCCTAAAAACTCATTCGAAGGCGTTAAATGCATCTGTCCTCGTAAATCTGGTTCGTAGACCACTGTGCACTGGTTGTTTGGGGATTACTTTGCGAAAACAATGTTTTTCATCCCGTGCACAGAAATAGCGCCAAGTGGGAGTTTTTCCTAATTTAGGCAAAAGGCGAAGAGGCGCCTAGAGTGGATGGAGCATCGGTAAGGGGTGGGGGGGTTGGTTTAACCCAAAACAAAACCCTTGTGCATGGGCTTGCAACCGGCTTTTCCCCAAGTGCCCTAGAAAGTTGGTTGAACCTTGGTACTCTTAGGCTACAGCATCAGCTACAACTGACTGACTGCAAGCTACAACCGAAGACTGCATTCAAATCACATGTTTCTTTAATTAGCTACCGATTTCTATCCAGAATCAAGATCATTGCTCATGATGAAACTTATGTTCTATTTTTGGGACCATATGCTGCAATGAAACTTTGACATCATATGTGTGCAGCAATTTTCTCCAGATCTGTTTGAGATTCCAAATAACAAACTGTGCAAAATTTTAGAGCAATCGGTTATTCAAAGGCTTTTTGAGATAGGGAGAGATTGAAGTGAAACCCCAATTTTCGATGCACACTAGGTTGAAAAAAAAATCTCCGTAACTAGGAAAAATCATCAATAAACAGATGTCATCTTGCATTCGCACAATGTTCTGCGCCTAGGAAATAATTTCTGGAAGCAGAAAATAGCGATATCGACAAGGGTTTGGGTAGTGGACCCCCTAAGCCTTCGAAATTTTATCCTGCGGTTTTTTTTTAGCAATTTTACCTCAATAGATTGTCCCAAAGTGAAATTTTATAACAATTTCAATATTTATCAATATTTCAATGTTCAATCTTTATGTACGGGGCCCGTGGCGTAGTTGGTCACACGTTCGCTTCATATGCGGATGGTCATGGGTTTGATTCCCAGCCCCGGCACTTGCAATTTTTCGTCAGTTGCTTTTCCCCCGAGAGCAACTGACACTGACCCTCTTCTGAGCCCCATGGCTCAAACGGACCCGGATACCTGGACATCGGCGAACTGCTACTCATAATGGACCCCCAATCGGACTGGAAAGGAACAACGGCCATCCATCATCATCCTTGTGCTCATCATTCTACTAGGTATAAAGTAGAAAAAGTGAAAGCAGCAGAAAGGCAACCAGTTCGATAAAGTAGAATAGAATCTAGGCGCTGTACAAAATGTAAGTGCAGCTGTCAATTGAAATTGCTCACGTAGTGCCCCAGTGGACAATAGAGCTGTAAATTAGGTTAAGTGATTAAGAATAAAAAAAAAACTTTATGTTAAGGCCATACATACATACAACATTAATGGATTATCCCTGTGAAACACGCATTTAAAAGTATGCATCGTCGTTCCCTATAATATACCATACCTGGGTTCACTATAGGATTATTTACAAATATCTTGGCGCCTATAATGGGCCCCCGATTTTTCTGTTATCTGATTGGCCGCCGACGGTGCCTATAGTTGACCCTCCTGAGTGTGCGTATTGTGGGCCCTTTTGAGTGTTTACATTCATTAAATAATTAAAATAATCGATTTTTGAAACCACTGGGTAAAACGTATACAGATTGAAGGAATCAACCAAACTATCGGGAGGATGAAGATAGTTGGTTGGAAGTGAAAGTGAACTCACGATTCAGTAGTATTTTCCGATGATGTGTTATTATTAACCTAGAACAGCTCTTTTGGAACTTGAGTATAAATTTTCATTACCCTTAACCGTTATGTGACCGACAGGGTACCCGGGTACCCAGCAAAAAAATTGTCGGACACATAACGGTTAATGGGTACCAAATGAAACCCTTGTCAAAATAACAAACTAGTTTTGCAAGGGCATGTAGAGTGAGATTGGAAAACTGAAGAGGCTTTTCGAAGCTCATTAGTAAATATGTAAAATTTTCACAGCTTTTCTGTTAGGTACCTAGTAGATAATTCCTAGCAAAGGTGAGCCATACATCAATATTTCCCAGAATTCAAGTCCTCTCCTCCACATGACAGCACCCATTTGTAGACTCGTCCATTATATTTTACAGAGGTCCTATTTCTTCGATTGGGCTTCATGAATTCAAAAGCAACAGAAACTTGTTGGTTGGAATTTCATGTGAACCGAGTACGGTAAGAATGACCAAATAGGGATCAATTGGAGATGAACCAGCCTCGGGCTGAAAATCTCCCTAATAAAGCTAATAATAAGAGGTCAATACAGATAGAGTTTTTATTCTTTCATTTCTGTTTTCTAAAAAGGTCTCGTAAAAAGAGGTTCGAAACTTAAGTGGATCAATTTAGACTACGCCTACTGGAAGAGCGATTCATAAATGCTTCCTGCTTAGTATTCAGGTCTTTAAAGCAGAGCTAAAGAATTGAATTCTGCTCTTAAGGCGAATACAAATTTATTTTTCACTTTTTTTCTCCCCCCCCTCTCTCTCTTCGTGGCGTAACGTCCTCATTGGGGCAAAGCCTGCTTCTCAGCTTAGTGTTCTATGAGCACTTCCACAGTTATTAACTGAGAGCTTCCTCTGCCAATGACCATTTTGCATGCGTATATCGTGTGGCAGGCACGAAGATACTTCTATGCCCTAGGAAGTCAAGGAAATTTCCTTTACGAAAAGATCCTGGACAGACCGGGAATCGAACCCGTCACCCTCAGCATGCTCATGCTGAATACCCGTGCGTTTACCGCCTCGGCTATATGGGCCCTTGTCTCCCCCCCCCCTTCAAATTTTTTTGGCAAGGTTAAGCATTTTGAGGGGGCAGATAAAAAAAAATTTATCAAAATATCGGGTCTTGTAAAAAATTCTTTAACAAATCCGATGAGTTTTTAATATTTTTCAGATTAAATGCTTTATTATTTTTATCCCCCCCCCTCGACCAGCCAAAGAGTGTTGGGACAAAAAGTGAAATAAATATTTGTAACGGCCTAAAAGTGGTTGGAACAAGCTAACTATCCGTATTTAACAAATTATTACATAAATCATCTTCAAGGCTTACTGTGACATCTGCAATAGTCTTTTCTGGATATGGATTTGTACTGAGACGAGACTCGCGAAGGGGAAAAACATAACGTCATTTGTAGCTCCAATGCAGCTTTCACGAAATGTCAGTTGTAGCTCGTTGATTTTGTTACCTAAATCGAGGGAAGTATTGCTAATTACCATAAATTTATCAATCCATTGATAAATCTTGGTTTAGTTCATATGCCTCTGATGTCCTCTGATGTCGTTTTAAGTATTATTTTTCAGACTTATCGAGTGGAAAAACCTCGATCATCCTACACAGCGCGAACAATGCAGATTTTTAACTCCAAATGGCTAGGCTCCTGTAGGGTTAACGAATCTTTCATTTTGAAATCTCTGGAATTAAAAATGTGAGGGTCACCGGAGCACGCGTTTCCCATAGAAATTAAGAACAAATATTTGATTTCTTCTTTCAAAGAAGCACAAACTTCAATACACCCTTACTAGAATAACTTTTTTGGGTTAGTCGTCAGTCCCCGGAGGGGTGGGGTGGTTCCGTTCATCGTGTAAAGTGCGCGTTTGTATCCAATCAACTTGGTGTCTTCAGAGCACTTATTCAGTATACATCGAAGAAATAGTGCGCCGAGGACATCAATTTGATTTGATGCAATCGAGCAGTTTTATTTACGTTTTCGCACTTATGAAGACTCAGTGCGCAGTCCAGTCACAGTCTGTGGTCCAGTGGTGTACTAAATGCGGTATATTATTCCTATATTACAACTGACAGGCATGACAATTACACTGAATTAAATGTAGTAACGATTTTATTTCACCTAGGAGCAATTCAATAAACCTATTGGGTATGTATTTCACATTATAGAAGCAAATTTTACTATAAAGTACGATTACTCCAATTTTTAATTAAAACAAATGGGCACGGTAAATGGATACCCTAAAAAATCAATGATCTTCATTCACAGTGCCCTATGTTGCCCTATGAACTCAGAAAAAAAAAATAAAATTTGAACACTGAATCAGGCGACCTGCACACCCTTTACTAAATGTACTATATCACTAAATTTTGTGAAAATGTTTCTACTTTTGTGGTTATTTCTTAAATTTTAACCTATAATGAAAGCAATTAACAGCGGTACCCACAATGTTTATACGATTGGTGTAAAACGACAGCCCTTATTCGCTCCAAATCCTCTTGGATCAACGGTAAATGGCGATTTGACGGTATATCGTTAGTTTTTTTATGTTATAAAGTGTTTACGTTGACCCGCAAGCAGTTATAGCTGCCAGGTTTGCGTAAAATCTTATGAATACAACTTTAATCGTACTAGAACTATCTCATGCAGCTTCTATGGAACTTCTCCTGATAAAGCCCTTATATTTCCCGACAATCTAACCAAATTTATTCTCTTGAACATCTTCAGACCAATACTGACAACATCCTCCAAAAAACTTACTAGACCCCATCTGATTTTTTGTTACTCCAACTTGTTTTTTGTAATTCCAACTGATTTTTCTATCACATTGAAATACGACTATCCCAGAAAAAAGCTGTGTTACTGATAAACAAAAGTAAAAATAAGTATGTTTTAAACATTACTACTGCATTGGCTCATGCTAGGCCCTCAGCACTTTACTAATTTGATGTTATTATATCGTAATGTGAAAATTGTAGGTTTCATATAACTTTCAATCTACACACCAAAATTTTTGAAATGCTTCCAGCACGCCAAATATCAGCAAAAGAAATTGCTGAATTTCAGCAACATTTTTGCTGAATTTCAGCACAACTTTGCTGATTAACTGCCAAAATTGCTGGATGGTGTTGGATTATAATGATCACCTTTAGCACTACCTTGTGAAATTGCTGTGGCGATTATTTAGTTTAGCCTTAAATCACTTGTTTTCAATAAAATTTACACAATTAAGGCGAAAAAAGCGGAGCAATCTTTTTTTTATCTGTATTAACGAGATTTTTAGCCCTAGGCTAGTTCATCTCGGGACCCACGCTTTACTTCCCTTCCGAAGGAAGAACTCGCTATTTTGAGAGTTTGTCGGGAGTGGGATTCGATCCCAGGTCCTCGGCGTGATAGTCAAGTGTTCTAACCATCACACCAGGTCCGCTAGCGGAGCAATAATTTCAAAATCGGTTTTCATACACATATAGAGGAATAAGATCAAAAAGTCTTCTAAATTTGTTCCCTTGTGGAAATTATGTTGTAGTTTTCCAAAAAATCTTTTTTTTCAAATTTTGTTTGAAATTTCTTTACATATGAAAACCGAATTTAAAAATATTGCTCCATTATTCACCTTTATGCATTTCGTGCTTCTACCCAAGCTAAGCTATCTAAAGCTATCAAATTTATTCAATATCAACCGATATGCAATAAATACCAGAACATGTTCGTACTTTGTGTCCGAAATCTGCAAACCCCTGCCCCAGTCATGCACAAAATTATCTAGTGCTAATTCATGAAATCCTGGAGAAATTTATTGATCCGCCGTTTACATCTCGCATAAACCAGCGCTCAAACATGTATTGAATGGAAAATTTTGATCATGAATCAAAGCAAAAATTTGATTTCTCGCAAAGTGGCTGCTCCTTTCGTTTTTTTCCTTTATTTATTTCCCATAAAGTGATCGGGCAACCAGAAGAAACGCTGAGGCGTTTTGCGGTTTCATACGCGACGATGATAACAGCGCGCGAAACGAACAAGGAACAACGGCAACAAAAGCGACGCGACGGCCGCCGCGCGCCAATCAAACAAACACACACTACTACAGCACATTCTCGACGCGACGACGTCCGTCGCACACTACTTCGCGGGTGAACTTGAAAATGAATCAGCTCAAGTTCACATCGCCGGCGGCGACGCGACGCCGACGCCACCCAACGAAGCGTCGTGAAAGCTCGTGTCTGCTTCCCCATCTCTTTCTACGAAGTTTCCCGAACGGCCGGCCGACGGCTGTTCATTCATCTGTTCGTGATAAAGGGGAGGTGGAAAATCTTCGGATCTCGGTGAACACCACCACCCGAAGACGCTCGCTGGGTGGGAGGGAAAAACAAAACAAAAGTTCGGTTCGGTTCTGGCTTTTCGCTTCACCGACGACGTCGATCGGTTGGGAAGTGTGCGAAGCGGTGGGAAGGGTGGCGCGCGCATTGTAGGAGTTGGAGGAAGTCATCACGTTTTTCTCAGGTGCACTAAGCTGTGTCTCTCGCTGCGCTAGGGGCAGGGACGGACGCGGGTTGGACAAGGTGAAGGTAAGATAGACGAGATAACTATCGCTGCAATAACTGCATTGCCGCCGTCGCCGTCGTCATCGTTATTGCTTGCGGAGAGTGAATGTGTTGATTTGTTTACTTTTCGTTTCGTTATCACTTTCTCCTTCTAGGGTGTTTTTTTTGCGTTGCAAATGGAATCCAAATGGGACATTGAATGGAATCAACTGAGTAAAGGAAAAACTTATAGAAGGACTCGTGCCGACAGAATGACGATACACAGGGAGAGAGAAGCTATACGAATAAGACTTCCTCAAGTTGACATTTGGTAGCGTAAGCTGCGACTCATGGTTGCATTGCAGAACCGAGGTATTTTTAGCCTTTTGTGGAGTGCGTGCGGTTGAATTCACGTGCCAACTTCAACGCGAAAGCGTGATGGCTATTTACAGATGTAAATGTACGAATGTAAGTATGTAGCCTAAGATGACTTACAGTTACAGTCGGGTAGTTGATTCTTTTGTAATGGTCATTACGTCAACAAATTAGCTCGTTCTTTGTCTTATGCAATTGGTCATTTCCATGAGTGTAGGAGAGAGGTTGCTATTCAGTTTTTTTCGAACACTTCCACAGTTTTTGACTGAACGTTTCGTGGTTAACTAACCAGTTTTTCCCTATATCATATGTAAAACTTAAGTTGAAATGATATTTTCTATTTTATTTGATACAGCTCGATTTTGTATTGGCATTCTTCATTTTCAGACATGAAGATCCATTTCGATGGCCTCCGAGTATTGTGTTGTTCTTTGCTGAGTATTGTGTTGTTCTTTACAGAGAAGAACATTAATCAAGACAATTAGATGATCGGCATTGAACCACAAAAACCCCACAACAACTGGTGAGATCTTTCCAATATTATTTATTTACAAATACTTCTATTTCAGTATATTTACTTTATAACTGCATATAAGTTGAAAATTCGCTATTTTCAACATCCTTTCATCTATTGGAAGATGCTTCAGTTCTGGGCTCTTTCTAAGTTGATGAAGGGATTTATAAATGCTTGCAAGGACTTGGCCAGGTGTGTGGAGCTGAGTGAATCTATGACATTGTAGATAGTAGCGACATCAGCAATGTCAATGGAAATATTCAACTTTGCAACTCCTACCTCCTCCTCCTCCTACCTTTTGCAATCCCTGGTATTTCTGGAGGCAAAACACGTTTCATGAATGGCAAGTTGTCCTGTTTGAAGATTGTGGCTCTGTTGTCGTTCACTGCCGTGTCAGTCTTTAGATATAAGTTATTAATGTAATGTTTTATGAAAAGATAAAGAAATTTTGTACCTCTTTGAGAAAGATTTCAAAATAAAATCACTATCTCTTTCATCACTTTAAGTTAAAATAAATTATAATAATAATCCCTTTTCGATAGATAGTAAATGAAATTCCGAATAGGTCCTAGACTGACCGGAAGTCTAAACTAGACATCCTCAGTATGGTGTGCTAAATAGTATGCATCTAATAACTAAATACGAAGCAATACTACTAAAGAAGTGACTTTCATAATTTGTTACAATTAAAATGTATGGACAAACACTGGTTAAGACAACTAGACTCGTATGCAAAATTACAGAATTAGATACAAATCAAGAAACACAACTAGCTGGAGGAGCATTTACTGAAGCCAATCTTAAGGACAACCGTTGAAAGTATTTATGGTGAAATAGATGTCAACCTTCCTAGTAGAACTGCTCACGAAGTTTTAAATGAGAAAGTCCAACTGATGTTCTTGAAAAAAAAATCAGAAAAAAATCTCTTCTAGCACGTAGCAAAACATTCCATGAATTCCTAATCCTTGCAAAACAAATTTGGCCTCGATATGTTCACCAAAGTTGTGTATTTTGATACAAAAAGATAAGAAAATCTTTTTCATTTTCAATATTCAAAATTCGATCTAGGTACATCTTTGCGGTTGCCACAAGCTCATTTCGCTTTCATTTTGGCATTTTCCTTTCACCGAGACGAAATTACCCAGACCGTACCGGACGCGAACGTGCCCAGAAAACACAGACCAGCAACAGCAGCAGCAGCATAAATGGGAAAATCCATCAACAACACCTCCCAAAAGCATACGGTTTTCCGAATCAAAACCAAAACACTAATCATGCTCTGGGCACACGGACGAACCGCGATGCACGTGCATTAATAATGTTTGCTCGCGTTTGGCCACGAATGCCAAGTGCAGCAGCAGCAGCAGCAATAACAACGTTGCATGTTCGACGGATGATGAGCGAGCTCCACGCTCGGTCCATCGGTGTGTGGTATGAATTTTAAATTTTCCATTTCTAAACCGGTCGGTGCATCGTCAACGAGAAATGGCGCTTGCTCACCACCGCAAGCAAGCAAGCGTGAAAAGTTCAGCGACTTTTTTCCTTCCCTTCGCTGTTGCAGCGGCAACAGCAGCTGTGCAAAACCCAAACAAAGCGCACCTTTCATCGCAATAAGACGAGGGATGTGTGCTGGAAGATGGTTTGACTTTGAGTGCATAGCAGACTTAGCGCCAGGAGCCCCTACTAGAGTGGCCCTAGTCAGAGAAGTTGGGAATTTCATTTCCAACCAAGGTATTTTTCTCTCAGAAATTCAAGGTGCAGACATGAATTTCAAAGAGAATTTCAGCCCATAGCCCAAGATTGGTCAATATTTCAGGAAAAAACCTTATTTTCAGGAATTCTTGAAGTCAGTCACTGAGAAAACTTCTGGAAAACACTTATAGTTTTTCTTATGATTTTTGACAGAATTATTGAGTTGAGAAAGCTTTGTCAAAATTTATGAACAGTTTCATGAACTTTTATAATCTTTGATGATTTGTCTAAGGATTTCGAAATGTATTCAAAATATATTAAAACTATTGAATAAAGCAAAAAAAAAATGACACAATCTCAAGGAAAATTGTGACAATATTTATGAAGTAGTTTTTATCAATACGTAAATATACCTAGGAGTGAATAATAACGGCATTTTACTAAAATTCACTATCGAATTCATGCAGAATGTTTTTCAGAAATCAAAGCAGATCTTTTTCTACCAGGAGCGTATCCCGAAATGCTGAGGGTTTCTGTGTTTCATACCTTAGGGGAATTTTGGGTAAAATGAACAGAACCGAATTCCAATAGAGTTGAACTCATAACTCGATAAGTGATAATGGATTGTTTACCTCTCCGAAATCAGGGAACTGAGACTGGGAAAATAGAGCAGCAAGAGTAGCCGTAAAATGAATCCACCGCAGAAAGAAAAGACAGCATGTGAATGATCTAGCGCAAGAAAAGTATAGACCAGAATGGTATGCGGAGATTTTACGTAACTGTCAATGGCATGCGGAGAAAAATTGCGCCTTCTCCCGTCATCTGCAACAACCGTGATGGAAACTTGCTGATCCAATAAACAATGGTGGCTGCCAGGAGGAGAGCGCACTTCGAGGTATTAATGAACGGTGGGGATGGAAGAGTGACAGACAGAACTCAAGTAGACGACGACGGACAGACTGTGGAACCTCCAACGCTAGAGGTGGTCAAGACAGCCTTTAGAGGGCTGCAGAACAACAAGGTTCCTGGGAAGGACGAACTACCGCACCGGCCGAGCTTTTCAAGCACGGTAGTGAGCAGCTGTATCAACTCTTACGCCGTATTAAATTGAAGATATAGGAAGAGGAAGAACTGCCTGATAGTTGTTTGGATGATCTCATTTGCCTTCTACACAAGAAAGGACAACGACTAGAGTACGCGAACTACATAGGATTAACACTTCTCAATTCAGCGTACAAGATTTTGTGCGGAATTATGTTTAACAGGCTGAAGCCGATTGAGGAGTCCCTCGTCGGTGAGTTTTCGTGAGGACCAATAAACCATGGATCAGATTTACATCCTGCGGAGGATTCTCGATAAATCTTGGGAGTTCACCTTGCAGACCCCTAATCTGATTTCTAGGCGGCGTACGCTTCAGTAAAGACGAACGAGTTATGACAGATTATGATCGAACATGCTTCAATTCCGGCGAAGCTGATTAGACTGTTTCGTACAACGCTTGACGGATCGAAATCAAGTGTATGGACTGCGGATGAAATTTCGCCATCTTTCGTAATCTGGAACGGACGGCAGGGCGATGATCTTTCGAACTTACTGTTCTGCATAGCACTAGAAAGAGCGACAAGGAGAGCTGGTGTGCAAAGTTTGATGTTGTGGACGGATTTGTTTATCTTGAATTATAGCTGCAAATCGGGCATTTTTCGGTACATATGTCAAACCAGCTGAAGTCCCGTAGGCTACGAAAGAAGACAAAACTCGCGTTGTACAAGCCTCTGATTTTTTTCGGTCCTATTATACGGCTATGAATCGTGGACGTTGAGAGAAGTTGAACGTGTAGAGCTTTTGGAGTCTTCGAACGTAAGGTGCTGCAAATAATACTCGGTGGTAAACTGAAGGACGGCATCTGCACTGCTTCATGAACTACGAATTGTACCAAGTATATAAAGAGATGGCAGGTCGCGGTGGGCTGGGCACGTAGCTCGTATGCCAGAGGAATAACAAGCTAAAACCATATTCAGCATAGAACCAGGAAGAGGCTATCGGCTTCGTGGAAGTCCACACACACACGTTGGCTTTTTGCAGTTTAAGAGGATCTAACGACTCTAAACGTTCAGGCTGACTGGACGCGATAGGCCCAGGACCGAGACTAGCGGAAGAGTAAGTATAAAGTTCAAAACATGTTTGCTAAATGTTATATTGAAGGTCAGCATAGATGAATACCAGAGGTAGGTACCTCCAAGTAACATTTTTTTGTTAAATAGACTAGAAGAGCTTCTTAGAACCATGATAGAACCAAAATAAAAGGTAATAGGTTTTATGACGGTTTTGAAATGCTCTACAAGACTAATTGGCCATCAAAATGTTACTTGAAAGTTATGGCCGCTCTTATTTTCTTTCATTTGAGATTTTCTCCTGTTCCCGAAAATTGTTAGAAAGGTTTGGATCAAGGGGGAAGACAGCTTTGCTCAGAGCAAGCTTTTGTTGATCGAGCAGCTGTGGACAGCTTTTGCTCTCTGTGTTGATCTTGAGTATAATGTGAGCAACTCGGAGCAACTCGCTTTGCTCAGAATAACGTTAGCCGTACATAGCAACCATATGATTGATTTGTTTACGCAACATTCATGTACCTTCTGTAGGATACCCTATCCGTTCTTTTTATATTTTTTTCTTGTTAAAATGTTGTGAAATATAAGCCTGTGGGTGAATTCCGGTGCGCTTTTTTCAGGAAGTATTTTTCTTCCCATGCTCACCAACAAGAAAGTGTTTTTTTCTTTGAAGAAATTTGTCCACTGGTGTGGTGTTGTGTGGTGTGGGATAAAAAGTGTCTCCAGTATGCTTAATGCTTATGCTAATGGCGATACTTATGCGGAACCCAGCCTGCAACTGGCTAGGATTTTTATGCCTGGGACAAACCGGGCCCCGCAAAAGCTGCCTTCGGGATACGCATACGGATCAACTGCCGTGAACTTCCTAATAACAAGATTGAGTTGAACAATATTGTAAAATTTAACCACTTCCAGTCAAGGCCATACCACCATTGAATATTTTATGGCTCAGGATAAAAGCCAATCGAATCAAATAATACCTAGTAAAACTTTTTGTTCCTATCCTGGAACGAGACTTCCAATCCAACCAAGATTGACGGATCGAGTGTTCGGCATACGTCTGACTACTTGGATCAGTGAAAAATGTTTGAGCAAATGGGAGCAACGGGAGCAACTCACAGCTGCTCGATCAACAAAAGCTTGCTCTGAGCAAAGCTGTCTTCCCCCTTGGTTTGGATACTTCGCATCGTTTTTACAAACGAAAATTGAGACATTTTAACCAGAATTCTGCCAACAACTAATTTTGAATACTCTATGAAAAAAGCAGAACTAGAAACATGAGTAAATCTGTGATTTTTGAGAAATTCCTCATGAGAATTATTATTGAAAAATTTCTGATATTCATATTTTTTGTAATATTTTTTTTTCTAAAACACGTTTCTTTTGAAAATATTGTAAGAAAACATTCAACAATTCTCTCTTTCCGATAGTGGTGGTGGATTGCATGGGAGAAATGTACATAAAACAATCCACAGCTATGAAAGATGTTTACGTTTCAAAATGCAGTTACGTCTTTTTCAAATGTTGGTGCATAGTTGTGCCAGAAATTCTGATTTTTTGTTTGTTTTGAAAACGCCAGAATGTTTTGGAAAAAAAAAGAAAAGACAAATGGCTTCCATTCCCGACGTTTCAGCCTTGGGATTACGCCTTTTCAAGGGTCGTAGTGTCAACCGTCTATCGCCATTTGTCTTTCCATCAAGTTTTTAGTCGTAAAACCCCATGCAAGATTCCGGATACATTGTATCAGAACATTCTCCATTAGTTGTACCAACAGTTCTGCCTAAATGACTGATTTCTGAATTTATAAAAAAAATCTTATTTATGATGATGGAGTCCTCAAAAAAATCTCCTAGGAGCACTATAATCAAAGGTTGTCATACCAATAAATCCAAGGAATTCCCTGAAAATTTACCAACGATTTCTTCCAAAAGAAAGTTGCGGCAAGTGTTGCCGAAAATTCTGCCCAAGAGTCATTTTGAAAGTTCTTAGAAAACAAACAAACAGTAGAAATTATATACCAATATTTTGGGGGAAAAAATGTAGACCCGTTTCACTAATTGTGATTTAAAGATTGCCAGAAGTTACCCTAGGGCTTCTGAACATCGAAGTGTTTCGAGAATTCCGAGTTTTTGTATGATATTGGCTGATAATTATGTTTTTATATAGGTTTTTTTTTACACAGACACGTTCAATGCTTCCAGTGAGCTTTTTCGCTCTTTGAAGGAAGCACGACACTAGACAACGGACTATTGCATGTAACGCCTATTGATTCTTTCCTGAAATGAGAAATTTTGTGATTTTTGTGAAGTTTCTCAATAATTTGTATGAAATTTATTATTATGAAATTCTTAATTATTTGTAACATTTTTGAGATTTTCTTAAAAACTATTTTTTTTAATTTTGTCAAAAATATTCATGAAAATACACTGATAGTGCATTTTTAGGTTCACTAAAAATTTCTTCAGTATTCAATCTGAATACAGATTATTTTTTTTACCAGAGACGTTTTGAAGGCTAACCCAATAAAATATGGATAACATTTTTTTTAATTCCATCAAAGATACGAATCGAAATCGAATTCGAATTTTTGGAAGAACTCTGTAATAACGATTTTCAAGAATTCAACTCATTATGTCAAGTAAGGTTTAGGGATTTTGTCAAAAAATTCTTCGGTAGCAGATTTTGGAAATTTCGAAAGATTTTGTTTTTTGTTTTCTCTCTTTTTTGTTTTGTCTTCTCCAGAAATTACGCTCCCAAAATTGTGTCCAGGATATGTGATAGGATCTTCATGCAAATTCCTACAAAAATATCAAAAATACCCCTAGCCCACCAAAATTGTTCGTTGGTTTCATCGATTAGATAGTGAGGATTTTTGAAAAGGCACCATCCCCGGGCTGAAATCCTTCCTAATAAAGACAATAATAATAAGATTTTTTCATTTAGAGATTTTCTATTGGAAGAACATATTGGATTCTTTGCAAAGATCATCGAAACTTTTTCTAATTATGTTCTAAAATTCGGTTGGAAATTCCAATAGAAACTGATCCTGACGTTTCTTTCGGAACTCTACCACCATTTCTGTCTTTCTCGGAAACCAAAGTGTACTGAAAGGCTATATATTCACTCAAAAAAAAACGAATTTTCGAAAGAAGGTTTGGAGGATCAAATCACATATACCAATCAACTCAGTTCGACAAATTGAGATGGTGTCTGTGGGTATGTATGTGTGTATGTACGTCTGTCTGTGCGCAAAAAG
This sequence comes from Aedes albopictus, assembly GCF_035046485.1. Classification (NCBI taxonomy): domain Eukaryota; kingdom Metazoa; phylum Arthropoda; class Insecta; order Diptera; family Culicidae; genus Aedes; species Aedes albopictus. The sequence goes on along the minus strand of NC_085137.1, from coordinate 458,205,182 downwards.
GTCACTAACTTTTAAGGTACTTCCTAGTGATCGTTTCCACGGATTTGAGCACGAATCGAACGCGAATTTCCCCGCATTATTTTCTATCGAAAACAATTCGAATCGGACGAGACATTCCGGAGTTATGGCCATTTTAGTGATCCGAGCCAGCACCGATGGATTTGGCCATATATAAATCTAAACCAAACTCCATCATGAGACACATCAATTTGCGCCGACTTTTGTAGCCTTTAGCTTGGTTGACAAATTGTGAGCGATGTTCAAATAAGCAGATCAACAAATCTACGATATCGGTCCAAAATTTAAAGATGGCGGCCTAAAATCCAAGATGGCATTGACATTTAAAATGGTGACTGTTTTGTGGAGTTATAGGCTTCGAAACAATACAAAATGGGTATATTTCGTATGGAGAAGATGTTAGGAGTCAAAAAGCGACTACCAGAAAATTCAAGATTACAGCATAACATCAAATATGGCTACCCAAAACATAAGACGGCGGTTGGTAATTGGAGTTATAGGCCTTAAAACTTTACGTGCTTATAAACTGAGCATATTTAGTATGAAGAAGATGTTTGGAGTCCATGAGTGATGAAAATCCAATATGACGGCCCAAAGTTTAAGACGGTGGCTGTTTAATTAAGCCAAAGGCTCTGAAAGTATGCTAAATGAATATAAACATATTTGGTTTGGAGAAGATGTTCGCATACCAAAAGTGATGACCAGAAAAATCAAGATGGCGGTTCAAATCTAATATCACGGCTTAAGACCAAGAAGGTTTAGCCAGAATAAGGCAATCCATGACGACTTTTCGCGATGGGGGTGACAGCCAGAAGTGTAAACATAGTGTGAGTACAACTTAACAAAGTTTCGTCACAGACATACTACTCAAATCGAAATTATCGCACGGTTTAACGGTCATTTTGAAAATAAAGTGTGGTTCGGACTGTGCTCACATGTGTCATGGTGGCGCTGCTGTGCCTACATCACCTCTCAATTTTGGAGAAATGAACGCGACGCCGATCAATGTTTACATAAAATGACTCAATCATGAACCTTCATTCATGTTTTATGAATGGATGACGCCACGGGGGAGTCGTCACTTGTAAAATTGTTACATCGAGCCGAGGGAAACAACACCTGCAAATGAATGCTTCGGATTGAGCATTATAGAGGGTGCTAGTGAGATGCCAAACGATGTTTTTGAAGCAATTTTCTTCTTAGTAATATGTCTGTTTGTCTGTGGTTTCGTCAAGTGTCGTCGGAGCTTAACAAATTCCTTTGGGTTCATCTGTCACTCCGATTATCGGATGTCAAAAATACATGGTAAACAAAAAAAAATCAGCTGATCGCATCTGTCTCATGGATTGCCTTATTCAACCTGTCGGATGATTTATGGAGTTTTAGGCTTTGAAACTTTCAAAAAATGGGTTTATTTAGTGTGGAAAAGATGTCTGGACTTCAAAAGTATTGGCCAGGAAATCCAAGATGGCGGCTGTTTTATGGGCTTATCTTCTTTTTCTTCTTCTTTATGGCTCTACATTTCCACTGGGACTTTGCCTGTCGCGCTTCAACTAAGTGTTCTTTGAGCACTTCCACAGTTATTAATTGAAAGGCTTTCTTTGCCTGTCATTGCATGAATTTGTATATTGTGGGGCATGTAGCTCTAGGAGTCGAGAACCGTACAACGATGAATCAGCTAGAGAGACTGCGGAACAACAGCAACAACGATGCGACGACGGAGTACGAGCTGGAACGGTTGAAGGAAAAGACAGCCTTACTTCAACACAGCATAGAGCACGATCATAGGTTCGACCTAGAAAAAACAACAATATTGGATCAACATAGAAGACAGTCAGCCCTACCAATCCTAGAAGTATGTAGTATCATAAACACTCCTCATACAGTAAACAAACGATCTGATATTGACAGCTTAAGTTCGATGTATGTAGGAATCCTACACACACTCAAAAACCAACAGTCTAACTCAAGAAACACCACCACACACCAAACACACGAATAGCTAAAAGATTAGATCCACACCAGTTACCCCCACTCATTACCCACAATTGATCCAAACAATATCCACCATCGTTACAAGAACAAAATGACCGTTGGATGGACAGTGAAGGTGTTTCCGAATTCAGATTTTTGTAAAAAACGTTTTTTGTTGTTCAGAGAGTATGTCAAGTGGTAGAAAAATGGGAAAAAATGTGTATAAGTTATTTTTATAATTTTTGTAGGATTGTGCCAACACTTTTTTGAAATTTTTTTGACGGATCATGCTAGAACCGAGCCTGCAGAACAACAAGGTGATGGACTCTCCTGCCTACTATTCAACATCGCCCTGGAAGGTGTTATGCGACGAGCCGGGCTCAACAGCCGGGGTACGATCTTCACGAAATCCAGCCAATTTGTCTGTTTTGCGGATGACATGGATATTATTGCTAGAACATTTGGAACGGTGGCAGAACAGTACACCCGCCTGAAACGCGAAGCAGCAAAGGTCGGACTGGTTGTGAATGCGGCTAAGACAAAGTACATGCTGGTAGGTGGGACTGAGCGAGACAGGACAAGCCTTGGCAGCAATGTTACGATAGACGGGGATACTTTCGAGGTGGTAGAAGAATTCGTCTACCTCGGTTCCTTGCTAACGGCTGACAATAACGTGAGCCGTGAAATACGAAGGCGCATCATCAGTGGAAGTTGTGCCTACTATGGGCTCCAGAAGAAACTGCGGTCAAAAAAGATTCACCCCCGCACCAAATGTACCATGTACAAGACGTTAATAAGACCGGTGGTTCTCTACGGACACGAGACATGGACGATGCTCGAGGAGGACCTGCAAGCACTCGGAGTTTTCGAGAGACGGGTGCTAAGGACGATCTTCGGCGGCGTGCAGGAGAACGGTGTGTGGCGGAGAAGGATGAACCACGAGCTCGCTGCACTTTACGGCGAACCCAGCATCCAGAAAGTGGCCAAAGCCGGAAGGATACGATGGGCAGGGCATGTTGCAAGAATGCCGGACAACAACCCTGCAAAGTTGGTGTTTGCTAACCATCCGGTTGGTACAGGAAGGCGTGGAGCGCAGAGAGCACGATGGGCGAACCAGGTGGAGCGTGATCTGGCGAGTGTTGGGCGTGACCGAGGATGGAGAGCTGCAGCTGCAAATCGAGTATTATGGCGGCAAATTGTTGATTCAGTATTATCATGAATTTGATGTTAACTAAATAAATGAAATGAATGATAGCTCTCTAATATGGGGTGTCAGGATACACGGTAGCAAGGTTTCAAATTCCACTTTTGCCATTTTTGGGCCACTCTAGTAGTGGCTACGCACACAAAACGTGTCTCCTCGTTGAATCATCGCTCAGAGTTCAGAGCATGCTCGCTTATCACGTAAGAAGAACCGGTTCCTGGTCAGTTTGCTAGGTCTAGAACCGGGAGACACGCGAAAGAAACGCCCCAGCAAGAACCAACGCTCAATTGCATCACGCGCGAAAACCAGCCAGCCGTCGATATACGGTCCCAAGGAGTAACGCATTCGCTCTCCACCATCGAGCAACCGCGACCAACAAGTACAACCAGAAGAAGTGTTGCATAATGATAACCGTAATGAGCAACTGTGTGGACGGCGGTCGGCGGGCGACGAGAGCCCGGTCGACCAAGACCGGTTATCCCGATTATCGATTCTCGATGTTCCTGTTGGTCGGCGGTGCGATTCTCAGTATACTAGACATTGCGCTCGCTGCACAGTGCACAACCGCGCGCTGAAAGCGGCGCGCGGGACAAGAATCCCATGTGAGAAACTGCATTTGAGCTGACTGTCGTCGCCGTCGGTGTCGGATTATGCAAGAACGAAGTAGCGTGGAAGCGGTGGTAGACGCGAAGAAGATCAATGCCGTTTGTCGTCGTCGACGTCGTCTAGTCAAGCAACTCCCCGAGTTGGCGGACAAAACGACGACGACGACGAGATAAGTCTCCCATCCCAACCGCCGAGTGTGGAATGGAATCTGCGAGCTATATATAGACATGTGCAGCACCGCACCCGACCCGACGGACTACGGCGGCGATGACGACTATAGCAAAGTCATTCCCGACTACGTCGTCGTCGTCGTCGTCATAGAGAACTGACCATACTCAACTGACGGGGTATTGGTTATGCATATTGCCTCCCCCCGACTTGTTATTGGGATCTCTAATCACAATCAGTTGTCGTCAGGAGTGTTGTCTATCTGTAGTAGATACGAGATGGGAAGGAATGTGGCGGCAGGTAGCAGGGGTGATAGGTATCGCTCGTTACACACCTCCACGCCCGGTTGATGGCCAGTGACTCCGAGCGGAGCGGAGCGTGGAGGAAATTGATACTGAATGTGCTTGCATATGCTAATGACACTAAGGTTGCTGGGTAGCACACCTTTGTATGGGGATAGAGCTGCTACAATGTAGGAACGATCGATAGTAAGGTTAGAATTAGAATTATAAATATCCAGTGACTATTTGTTCTTGAAAAACGAAAAATCTAATTCCCGTCTATCTAAGCACCGACCAATAATGATCGAATTTATTATTGCGCCTCGCCTAACGCATCATGGCCAATTTGGTATCAATTACTAGTATATGATAAGCTTCCATAGCATGTAGAAAAAAATGAAAAAGAACTACAATTTCCTTAAAATAATAAGATTCAAAAGTTGTCCCTCGAATTCTGTTTTCATCTAATTCATGTCTGTTTCTGGCACTACCTGAATTCAATTTCTGGGACACCTTCTACGTGTCACTATGGTACATTAGGATGGTCAAAAATTATGATTTAAATATCTTATGGATTTCTATCAGACGATTTTGCTAGGATGTCTCCAGTTAGCCTAGTGGTTAAGGCTATGGATCGCCAATCCGAAGACGACGGGATCGATTCCCGTTCCGGTCAGGAAAATTTTCTCGACTCCCTGGGCATAATGTATCATTGTACTTGTCACACAATGTACAAATTCATGCAATGGCAGGCAGAGAAAGCCCTTCAATTAATAACTGTGGAAGTGCTCAAAGAACACTAAGTTGAAGCGAGGCAGGCCAATTCATAGTGGGGACGTCGAGCCATAAAGAAGAAGAAGAAGAAGAAGCTAGGATGCCTAAGAGAGTAGCCGTTCCACGGAATTTCTACAGGAGTTCCTTCTGGGATATTTTTCTGAAAATCAACCGGATACTCACTTTGAATTTCTCCTGGTTCAAAAGTTCCTCCAGGAAATGCAATTCCTTAAACAATTCATTGGGAGGATTACCCAAGAGATCTTGAAATTTCGTCAGAAGTTTCTTAAGATCTTCATGCGAAGATTCTCCGGGGTTTTTCTTTAGCAAGATATGAACCAGCCTCGGGCTGAAAATCTCTCTAATAAGACATCTAACCTAACCTTTTCTTCAGAAGTTGCTACGGGAATTCTTCTAAGATTTTTATTCTTCTAAAATTCCTCTAGAAATTCCTCCAGGAGTTCTTTCTGGGGTTCCATCATAAGATCTGCCTGGGATTTCGATAAAAGATTTTCCGTAATTTCATAAGGAAATCTCACTGAGATATTCCAAAGAATTCCAACTGGCATTTTTTCAGGACATCTATCTGGGATAGCCCAAATAGCATACCAAATGCCTATGTGGGTTCCTTCAAGAGTTCCTTCTGGGATTCTTTTTGCTCCAGCTTCTGCTGGATTTCCTCTAGAAACGTCTTAAGAAAATCTTAAGTATTTCTTACAATTAGAAGTTCCACCAGGACGTATTCCATGAGTTGCTCCAAGAGTTCGTTGACGAATCCCCTTTGGGGTGTGTATCTGATACTAGTGATTTCTTGTTTAATCTCTTGGAACTACTATAGGACTACTTTTACGTTTTCCTTCGGGGATTCCTCTAGGATTACTTCAAGAATATTTCCGGGATTCCTCTAGGTAATCTCGATTGAATATCTTTTGGAATTCCATCAGACGTTTTTGCTAAAACGCCTAACAGAGTTGCCGTTCCCTGGAATTGCTCTAGGAGTTCCTTCTGGGATATTTTTCTGGAGTTCCTTCTGGAAATCAACAAGATATCCTGTTTTGTATTCCTCATGGTTCAGAAGTTCCACCAGGATGCAATTCCTTAAACAATTCATTCTGGAGTTTATCCAAGAGAAATCAAAATTTATCCCAGAGCTTCGTTTGATACTCATTCTTCTGGGGTTTTTCTTCAGAATTTGCAACGGGAATTCTTCCAAGAATATTTTCTGAAATTTCTTCTAAGATTCATCGTGGAGCTCAGTCTGGGGTTTTCTCAAAACTTCTTCCTGGGATTCCAACAATTTTTTTCTGAAGTTTCAGTAGGAGTTCTTTCTGAGAATCGACAATGATTTCCTAGTGGTATGCTTTCAGGAAATCCTTCTCGAATTGCCTACCAAAGACTGCAAAGCTGAAAATTTACAAGAGTAGGAACTCAGGGATTCTTGGACTCTTCCATGGGTGTCTCCTGGATTCTCTAAAGAAACGTCTTCAGAAAATCTTCAGGATTTCTTACTGGTTATCCTTCAAGAAGTCCTTCTTTGAATACCACAAGACGTTCCTTCTCCTGACATCCTTCTAGGAACCCTGCAGAAGTTGCTTTTGGAAATATTTCAGCGAGTTCCTTCAGGAAATTCTCCAGAAGTTTCTTTAAAGAATTCTTTACAAGCTTCTTCTGAAAATCCTCCATTGTGTTTCCTGAAATTCTTCAAGAAATTCCTTCTAAGTTTTCTCTAGCAATTCTGCCTGGAGTTCCATCAAAAGTTCTTGAGATTACTGCAAAAGTTTTTCAATGATTCCACCAAGAGTTCTTCCTGAGATCCGACAGGATTCCTACTGGTATTCTTTCTGAAAATCTTTCAGGGATTCCACTCCGAAGCCTGCAAAACCGTAAATAACCCAAATACTTCTGGGATTCCTCCAAGAGTTCTCTCTGGAATTATTTTTAAGATTCACACAGAAGTTTGTTCTAGAATTCATCCATAAGATTGTTTTTTTTTTTGAGCGTCTGCAGAATTTCCCCCAGAATCGTCTTAGGAAAACCTCCTAGATTTTTTACTAGTTATCCTCTAAGTTTTCCTTCTGGGAATTCTCCAGAACTTTTTTTTAATCCTCCAGGTGTTTCTTCTTGAAGTACTCCAGGACGTCTTCCAGGAAATTCTCCAGTACTTCCTTCTTCGAGGAATCTTGCAGGAGTTGCTTCTGGAAATCCTCCAGGAAGTTCCTTTTGGAAATCCTTCAGAAGTTCCTTCTAGATATTCCTCCTAAGATTCCTCCAGGAGATCTGTCTGGGATTCCTGCAAGCTTTATGCGATTTCATTGGGAGTTCTTTGTGAGATTCGTCAAACCATTCCTGCTGGCATTCCTTCAGGAAATCCTTCTGGGATTGCACACCAAAGACTGCAAAGTCGGAAATAACCAAAATACTTATGGGAATCCTCAAGGACAATCGGAAATTTTGAATGGATAAATCTGTGGCATATAATACAGAATAATGAATTGGGCTTTTTTCTGATTTTGGTGCTTTATTGGAATTATTAAGCGTGAAAACCTCAATCCAAGAGAGTTCTGAGATCGGAGATTCAGAATGAATGAATCCGTGGCAAGGAATACTGAAAGATGACACTAGATATGTCTGAAAGATGACATTGGATTAGTCTGAAAGACGACTTTTGATGTCCCTGAAAGATGACATTAGATATGTCTGAAAGATGACACTGGGTAAGTCTGAAAGATGACTCATGATGCGTCTGAAAAATTAAACTAGATATGTCTGAATGATGACATTGGATAAGTCTGAAAAACGACTCATGATGTGTCTGGAAAACGACTTATAATGTGCCTGAAAGATGACATTGGATAAGTCTGAAATACGACTTTTGATGTGTCTGAAAGAAAACACTAGATATGTCTGAAAGATGACACTGGGTAAGTCTGAAAGATGACTCATGATGTGTCTGAAAGATGACATGACATATATCTGAAAGGTGACACTAAATATGAGTGAAAGACGGCATTGGATAAGTCCAAAAGACGATATTAATGTGTCTGAAAGATGACACTGAACGTTTCTGAAAGAGAATAAGAAATATGTCTAAAAGAAAACACTAGATATGTCTGAATGATGACATTTAATAAGTCTGAAAGACGACTTTATGTCTCAAAGATGACATGAGATGTATCTGAAAAAATGACACTAGATATGACTTAAAGATGACATTGGGAAGTCTCAAAGACGACTCATGGTGTGTCTGAAAGACGATTCATAATGTTTCTGAAAGATGACACTAGACATGACTGAAAGATGATATTGAATAAGTCTGAAGGACGACTCATGATGTGTCTAAAAGATGACACTAGATATGTCTGAAAGATGACATTGGATAAGTCTGAAGTACGACTTATAATGTGTCTGGAAGACGACTTTTGATGTCCCTGAAAGATGACATCAGATATGTCTGAAAGATGACACTGGGTAAATCTGAAAGATGGCTCATGATGTGTCTGAAAGATGACATTAGATATGTCTGAAAGATGTCATGACATGTCTCTGAAAGGTGACACAAAATATGACTGAAAGACGACATTGGATAAGTCCAAAAGACGATATTGATGTGTCTGAAAGATTACACTGAACGTTTCTGAAAAAGAATAAAGAATGTCTGAATGATGACATTGGATAAGTCTGAAAGAAGACTTTTGATATGTCTCAAAGATGTCATGAGACGTGTCTGAAAGATGACAATAGATGCGTTTGAAAGATGATATAGGATAAGTCCTAATGACTATTATGTGTCTGAAAGAGGAAAAAGGGAAATTAGTGTAGATAAATGAAATGACAGAAAAGGAAATCTGTGCATAGGTTTGGATATTCCAACGTTTGATCCGGATGGATCATATCAAAGAAAATCCAATCCTTGAGGGTGTTGGGACGTCTGAAAGATATGACGTTTGAACTGAGTAGATCTACCTTAATCCTGCAGGAGTTTTTTCTTGAAGTCTCCAGGACTTTTTCCAGGAAATCCTCTAGTACCTCCTTCTAGGAATCATGCAGGAGTTGCTTTGGAAATCCTCCAGGAACTTTCTTCTAGGACTCCTCCTGGAGTTCGTTTTAGGAACCTTACGGGAATTCTATCTGGGAATCCTCCAGAAGTTCCTTCTGAAAACTGCAGTCCTATGTAAGAACCCTTCAGAAGTGCTTGTTGAAAGTCGTCCATAAATTCTTGAAAAGAAATCTCCAGGACTTCCTGGAGAAATCTTTGGATATAACTCCTGGAAAAATCCTCAGAATTTACGGAGAAATCCTAGACTTAAACTCTTGTAGAACTCCTTCTGAAGGAATTCCAGGAGATATCCACAGAAGGCATCCATACAGAAATATCGGGGAATACATAGAAGCCATTCAAGTAGAACTATCCGGAGGAATTCTGAAAAGGAATTCTTGAAGAACTATCCAATCTATTAAGTCTATGCAGATGAGTTACCTTTACTTGTTTTTACAGCGGTTTTCGACTGGTAGACATTGAACTCGAATTTTTCGGCTTTTCAGTCTTGCGAATTCAAACAATAGTTTGATAGCTGCCCGAAGTTTCGGCTGTTTTCAAGCTTAAACTGTATAATTGATGACTGGATCCTTGAATCGGCTCACCTGAAATCAAAAGAAAAGAGAAAATACGTTAATAAAGAGGAACCATTGTATGTTTTTGAATTATCAATGTCGAGACGAAGCAAAATTCAAAACAAACGTCACTTTCGTAGGACATGGCAATAAATCCACACGTTCCACGAATTTCGGGTCATCCGTACCAAGATGATCGAAACAAAAGTGTGGAATGAAAACATCCACGATGACACAGAGATGCGCAGGGCAAATTAATTGCCACAGCAATCGGACGAAAATGTCAACAATCTTTTTTGTGTGCGCGAATGCAGTTACTCATACGTCACTCGGAACCCATGCATTTCGTGATTAACGAGCTGACGCTTTTCGAAGAAATTCGTCAAACACATTTTTGTTTACCGAACGGTTTGATGCATTTTTGCAGCATCCGTCGACCGTCGTGCCATCTGAATGACACTCATCCAATTGAAATAGCGCTCGGCTCGGGCAAGCGTCGGTCGATCCGATTGTTCCCATTGTGCTGACTCCGCATCAACACGACGGGTCCAATTCAATGACCTCCTCCTCTTGGCAAAGACCCTGACCGCGTACCACTCCGTCACATCACTTCGTATCACCATCATTGAATGCATTTTTCTAACATACATTTCCACCCATTCTCCATCGGATCCAATGCAATGTAACGAACGACGACGACTCCGACGACTACAACTTCAACGATGCTTGCGCTTGTTGCATTTTTCAATGCTCTTCAAAACACCCATTTTATCCCGTCGCGTCGCATCGGCTACTTCGTTCCCGCCGCCGACACCACGCCGTGACGCGATGCTCCCACGGCGTCCACCACGACCAGAGATCAGCGACGACGACGATATACACATATTTTTATTGTGCTAGGTCGAGGAGGAGGCAAATACACAACGACGAGGTCAATGGCTCTCATTCCCTTTCTGCAACATCAACATTCAACACAAACACACTTCACTTGACTGGCGGCGCTCGCCCGCTCGTTCGTTGATTGCTCCGGATCGGGTCAAGCAGCGAGCGTCGGGATGCAGCGGGAAAGACGGGAAGGCAGACGCGCTGCAGACGAACAACCGGGGGACGAGAGATGATAAACAACTTCGCCGGGAACTTCTCCCCGTCGCGATGCCCACCCTCTCACCGCGTTGTCTAGAACTTGCGACGAAACGAACGCGGGAGTGACGAAAGTGGGAGTGACGACAGCGGTCGGCGTCGGGACTCGGGAGATGTGCCGTTTTCTTTTCAGCGGTGCACTGCACACGTGTGCACTCAGCAGCGGCAGAGAGCCCACCCGCGCTCATTGTATCGTTCGCGTCCCGTACCGGGAACTCGATTGATTCCACGGAGTCGTTGCCGTCGCGTCGGTCCGGTTGATCCCACTTTTATGAATAATGGCGTTCCTCGTTGATCTGACAAAACGTGTTGAATGCTGCTGAATTAGGTGCACAATCGGGATCGTTCATGTTTTGTTAGAATGGCTTTATGGATGGCGCGCTGCGTTGGAAAATGTTTCTTCAAATCGCGAAGGAGGAATAGGCAGGGGGATTTGGAATTGCATGCCATTGTAGGAAGTTGCACGATGAATGTTGGAAATATGTTTGCGATTGCGAGGAGGATTAGTTTTACAGATTAGAGTGGGAGTTTTATGGTTCCGAACGCTCCAAACGGAGAAATGATTTGTGGGAGGTTGTTGAGAACTGGAAACGGTACTGAGGGAATTTCTGGTACGAAAGACTGAGTGCTGATTTGGATTGGGTGCCCATTTTGGTACTCATCCTGTCTAACAAGAGATTCGTTTTTGACAATGCTCTCAGAAGTCACTCAGACAAGCAGCTTCGCTACCTATTATTCATTTTCAGTTGTATTCTTCCTATTTATTTACATGAGTTCCTTCCAAAAACCGGATAAGTGGAACCCATCTCTAGCACAGCATTCGAATTCTAGATGTAAGCAGATTCTGAAGATTCTTTGCATGGGAAATAGTTGTTTGACTTCAAACTGAACTGTGGCGTAAGTGCCACTAGATTTAGAAGATTCTATCCCGGGAATGAGTTGCTCGGCGCAAAGAGTAAACTTTGACAAGAGCGCGTCTAGATTCAGAAGATTCCTAGCCGGAAGTTGGTTGTTTTGTTTGACGTGAAAAGTAAACAGTAACGTTAGCGCGGCTAGACTCACAATATCCCGGCAAAGAATGCGATGCTAAAAGTAAACAGTGGCTTGAGAGCATCCAGATTCAGAAGATTGCTTGGCAGGAGTGAGCTGTTCGACGCATGAAGTAAACAATGGCGTGAGTGCAGCTAGGTTTTGAAGATGCTTTATCGAGAGTGAGTTGTTCTAGTTGTAAGTTGTTCGAAAGCATCGAGATTCAGAAGATTCATTGCCAGGAGTGAGTTGTTCGACGTGAAAAGTAAACAGCGGCGTGAGATTCAGAAGGTTCCTTGCCGGGTGTGAGTTGTTTGACGCGAAAAGTAAACAGTAGCGTGAGAGCATCCAGATTCAGAAGATTGCTTGGCAGGAGTGAGCTGTTCGAATGAAGTAAACAATGGCGTGAGTGCGGCTAGATTTTGAAGATTCTTTGCCGAGAGTGAGTTATTCTAGTTGTGAGTTGTTCGAAAGCATCGAGATTCAGAAGATTTATGGACTTATCCACCGATGAACCGAATTCATCGCGGTCCGAGAATTTTGACACTAGAGCGGGGTCTGTTCAAATCAGAATCGTCCAATTCTGATTGGAAACGGCCCCGCTCTAGTGTCAAAATTCTCAGACCGCGATGAATTAGGTTCATCGGTGGATAAGTCCATTCGCCTTGACGGAACTCTTTGAGAGAATTGCTCTGTGCGTGAAAACATTTTTTTTAACATGGGAAAGGATAGGAGCTGCATTTTCAAATGCTTCTAAAATATTTTAGGGACTTCAGATTGAAAAAAGAGTTAATGTTTTGCAATATACTTTCAATTAGCTACACTATAACTGGTTTTAGACAAAATGTTTTTAAATCACAATGTTATGTCTATAATATAGCGTATCAAAATCTTATTCGATAACATTAAGAACGTTTTGCTTAAAAAAATTTCTATAAAGAATTAGAAGCATTTGAAAATGCAGCTCCTATCCTTTCCCATGTTAAAAAAAATTGTTTTCACGCACAGCGCAATTCTCTCAGAGAGCCTCCGTCAAGGCGAATTGCCAGTAGTGAGTTGTTCGACGCGAAAAGTAAACAGTGTCGTGTGACACAGAAGATTTCTTGCCGAGAGTGAGTAGTTCGACGCAAAAAGTGAACAGTGACGTGAAACCGTCTAGATTCAGAAGATTCCTTGCCGGGAGTGAGCAGTTCGACGCAAAAAAGTGAACAGTGACGTGAACCCGTCTAGATTCAGAAGATTCCTGCTGGGAGTGAGTAGTTCGACGCGAAGAGTAAACTGCGGCATGAGATTCAGAAGATTCCTTACTGGGAGTGAGTAGTTCGACGCAAAAAGTGATCAGTGGCGTGAACCCGTCTAGATTGAGAAGATTCCTTGCCGGGAGTGAGTTGTTCGACGCGAGAAGTAAAGGGTAGCATGAGCGCGGCTAGATAAATTTCTCGCAGGGAGTTATGCGATGCTAAAAGTAAACAGTGGCGTGAGAGCATCCAGATTCAGAAGATTTCTTAGCGGCAGTGAGTACTTCGACGCGAAAAGAAAACAGTTACGTGAGTGTTTCAAAACTTAAAAAGATCCTTGTCGAAAGTGAGTTATAAGACGCAAAAAGTAAAGAGTAGCGTGACCGCGGCTAGATTCAGAAGAATCCTCTCCTGGAATGAGTTATTCGACGAGAACAGTAAATAGTATAGCGCGAGAGCATTCAGATTCTGAAGATCTTCTGCCCTGTTCGACGTTCAAAGTAAACAGTGACATGAGCAAGGCTAGATTCAGAAGATTCCCTGCCGTTAGTGATTCAACTTATCATCTAAGCACCGGCCACCTCCATACAAAATTTGAAGCTTTTTCTCAAAGCTGTCTGTCACTTTCACGATTCTCTCAATCGCACTCATCATCGTAAAACTTTCACACTTTGCGGCTTCGCATCAAAACCTCAAGCATCTAAGCCGTCATCGATTGGAGCGGTTTCAATGATTCGAGTACTGAAGTATGGGGCTCTTTACTCTGGAACCTATTTGAATCCCCATTTGAAAAGCGAAACCCTACGACCAAAGCCATCAATCAAGGCACCAAAGACGACGACGAAGACGCATAATAAATCAATTCGGTGTGAAGAGTGCTTCTTCTTTTGATAAACATCATCAATGCTAGCGCTGGCGCTTCAAACTCAATCGACTCGGCGCATGGTCCAGCAAATTAAATTAGGGAAGAAGAATAACGCAGGGAATGGGAGCTACAGGGAGCTACTAAACCAAACTAAACGAACCGAGTGAGTGGCTGGGAAGAAAAAGTGATGGAAAAAATCAAAACAAATAAAAAAAACAGTGTTTGTGTGTTGTCTGAAATAAAAGAAAAGTAATGAAACTACATATTATGAATAAAATAACTCAATCAAAAGAACAATGAGGGTAACTCATTGCATGAAAGCCTGATTGAATGACGCTCTTTACATTGACATCATTGTAACTATGTCAACACACATACAAGGATACGGTGACGTTTCAATCGAACATATTAGGGAGCTCATTTGGCACTCATCGCATATTGGTGATGATGTCAAACAATGAGACTCCTAATGACCTAACCTAACTTCAATGGCTTAACGAAATTTGGTTCGTGCAGTCAAATATACTAAAGTGAATTGATCACTTCCACGACATGAATTTTCATCGCAACAGACAGGTACAAATTGGAGGCTCTTCGTCTCTCCTTCGCCTACTTCGATGACCCCTGTCGTTCGCATGAAGTTTGACGGTTCCATATGGTTCGAAGCGCCGCCGCGCGCCACCACGCTTCAGTAGACTACTACATAACCTTGTCTTTGACCCAGATTTCCATATTATCTCCTGTAGTAGCGCACTCTAGAGCGGGGCGGCCACCACCCAGGTCTTGCCTTGCCGTACTTACGCGCTGGTTTGACGTCGTCGTCGTCGTTCCTTCATGGTTCAAGACCCACGGTGCCGCGTCTGCTTCACGGGGTCTCTCCATCGCACACTTCTCTATCGTTATTGTTGTTGTTGTTGTTGGTCTTGTCATCGCTTTTGTTATTGTTGTTGCGCCGCAGCTCGCAGCAACGTCAGACAGATCGCGTTTGGTCCAATTGTGGCCGCGATTAATGGGCACTTGGGCACTTTAGCTCGCTGTTTTTTTCGTTTGTGTGCTTCCACAATACCAGTGCGAAAAGCCACTCGAGCAGCTCTGTGTGGACGGACGCTACCTAGAAGGTAGGTCAAGTGCGAATTGCGGGCTATCGCTGATTGTGGCCGCGCTGCGGTATTTCGGTTTTTATCATTCTCGATGCCGGTGAAGGTCGTCAGTCAGCATGCTTCGATGAGAAACTGGGACCCAGTTTCCGGATTTGCGGGAACGTTTTAGTGGATTATGTCATGTACAGGTTAGGTGCGCTGCGCAGCTGCGGTCGCGCTGAACTTTGTCCGCATTTTTCGCCAATATAGGCCGGACAGTCCGGAGGTTGGTTGGTGCGATCGCACAAATCTAGGTATGTCATGACCGGCGGACAACAACGGGAGTGATGGACGAGTTTTGATTGGTGGTTTTATGATCGCGCAGTAGCCCGGCTAGTTGCGCTGACGTACATCGTGTCGTCGCGGCTGTCTTCGCTTTCGGGTGGGAATCTCGTGAAAGTTTACTTGTTCGGAAAGTAGGTTTATGACTTTTTCAATGAGATGCATTTGCTGCTGCCGAGCACTCTACAGACAAGCCGGCCCGGTCCTGACAGAGGCAAAACAGTAGCAAATTACAATTGTGCTGCTGCTGCTGCGCTAATTGAAATCGGTTTTTGTAATCGAAGATGCCTTTGATCAAGCGCGTAAGCGATCGTTAGCAACGTATTGATCATACCTAAACAAGCCCTCCTGAAGTGTAGACGTGTACCTGTAGTTTTTCAATAAATCAATTTGTTCCTGTTCGTTACTCGCGTGTTCTTTTCTGAGTTCCGGAAAGACCGAACCTCTTCAGGTTATGGGCACCATGATGAAGGAGGGTTCTGGAATTCCCCAGCTCAAAGGGGACAACTTTGCGAACTGGCAGTACAGAGTCAAGCTACACCTGGAGGCCGTGGAAGTATCTGAAGCGCTGGAGCAAGATGTGCCTGCGGCGGACCCGGAACGGAAGAAATTTCTTCAAATGGACCGGAAGGCGAAATCAACGCTAGTGAGCTTTATCTCGGATGAATGCTTGGAGATAGTCCGGGAGAAGCAAACGGCCAAGGCTATGTGGAAGGCGCTCGAGGATACCTTTGCCAAAAAGTCTGTAGCAAGTCAGACGGTATTGCGGAAGCAATTGGCCAGGCTCCGGATGCGTGAAGGATCATCGATGAGAAGTCATTTCCAGATGTTTGATGAACTAGTGCGGCAGATGAAAACGGCGGGTGCGAAGTTGGAGGAGACCGATTTGGTGGCGCAACTGTTCCTCACCCTACCGGACAGTTTTGACACTCTAGTAACAGCGTTGGAGAACATGAACGAGGACGAACTAACTCTCGAGAAGGTGAAGCAGCGTTTGCTAGCCGAGGAGATGAAGCGGTCCGATCGTCGTGAAGATCCAGTTGATGACAAGGGCGCAGCTTTCGTTGGCGGAAGAACCAAGAAACCGAAGAAGTTCACTGGTAAGTGTCATCGGTGCGGCGTGGTCGGGCACATGCAGCGTGATTGCCGACAGAAGCCGAAGAAAGGTGGCCAGGGTGAAGCTAATGCAGCAAGTGAATCGAAATCGTTTATGGTGAACCAATCGGAACCCGTGAAGAAGTCCAAGAAGCTGGTATTCTACGTGGACTCGGGATGCAGTGACCATTTGGTTAATCGCAAGGAATATCTTCAGTCGCTGAGGAAGATGGCGGAACCGTTCATAGTGGATGTTGCAAAGGATGGCGTATCGTTGGTCGGTGAATACGAAGGAGAAATACGAGGCGTCACGAAGGCCGGAGTTCAGTTCGAGATGAAAAATGTGGTCTACCTCCCGGACCTGCGTGGAAATCTACTTTCGGTGAAGAAGCTATCCGAGTCCGGCATCGAGTTGCTGTTTACGAAACACAATGGACAAGACAAAGCGATTTTGAAACACGACGGTGAAACCATTGCAGAAGCGAATCTAAGAGGTAACCTTTACGAGCTCGAGTTGATGGCAGACCCTGTTACCCCAACGGTTAATCTATGTGCGGCGGAGGTAAGTTCCATTTGGCACCGTCGTTTTGGGCATGCAAGTCAGCAAGCGATGAACAATTTAGTGAAGCACGGAATGGTCAACGGTATCCCGGAGAAGCTGAAGGACGTTGGTTTTTGCGACACGTGTGTTAAAGGCAAGCAGTGCAGAGATCCGTTTAACAACAGTCATGAACGAGCGACCCGTCCCCTGGAGCGAGTACATTCGGACGTCTGTGGACCAATAGATCCTCGAGGCTGGGATGGCTCGCGGTATTTCGTGTCCTTTATTGATGACTACAGCCATTTCGCCGTCATCTACAACATCAAGAGAAAGTCGCAAGTATTTGAATGTTTCAAGGAGTATGAAGCGATGGTGTCGTCTCAGTGGAACTTGAAAATTAGTAAGCTGACCGTGGCCCAAGGAAGAGAGTACTGCTCGAATGACCAGCGGAAGTTCTACAAGACAAAGGGCATTCAAATTCAACCAACAGTCGCTTATTCACCTCAGCAAAATGGAGTGGCGGAGAGATTTAATCGCACCCTAGTGGAGAAGATTCGAAGCATGCTGATTGATTCAAGAATGCCCAAGAACATGTGGTGTGAAGCTGCACTTACTGCTACGTACCTGATCAACAGAAGTCCGACAGCTGCTATTCCGGAGAAGATTACACCAGCCGAACGTTGGATGAAAGCCAAACCAGACGTAGGGAAGCTGCGAATCTTCGGGTGCAAGGCCTATGCCTGGGTACCGAGCCAACTGAGAAAGAAGCTGGATGATAAGAGTCGTGAAGCGGTCATGATAGGCTATGCTCCCAACGGGTACCGTTTGTGGGACAGATCATCAAGAAAGGTTTTCATTGCTCGAGATGTCCGCTTTGACGAAACTTGCTTGCCGTTTGCGACGAAAGAGGACGAGGCTGGAAATGATCTTCTGGTTATACCCATACGTTACGAGCAAGAGGGGGAAAATCGAGATGCTGTAGACGTAGTGGATGCCGGTTTCCAAGACAATGTCGAAGTAACGGATGATGAATACGAAGAGGCAGAGAATCCATCTGGTGACGAACGCAATGAATTCGCAGAAGAGGAACCAAATGAAGCAAATCCTGGTGCGCTCCCTTCGCAACTAAGACGTGAAGACTGTAGAGAGTCCAACACGAGGCGCAGCGAACGGGAGCGCAGGCTCCCAGGTAAGTTTTTGAATTATTTCACCGGTTTAAGAGCGACATCTGCTGTTAAAACGTCCTCCCACCCAGATCCTCCGAATTCCTATGATGAAATCATTGACCGTGACGATCGTGACTGTTGGATTGCTGCTATAAATGAGGAGCTCAAATCGATGGACGACAACGGAGTGTGGAAACTGGTTCGATGCCCTGCTGGAGCAAGACCGCTGCAGTCCAAGTGGGTATTCTGTACGAAGCATGATGAGAACGGTAATACAATCAGGCATAAAGCGAGGCTCGTTGTCAAGGGCTATCTTCAGAAACCTGGAGTGGATTTTCAAGATACGTATGCACCAGTGGCGAAGCTAACTACCATTAGAACTGTGCTAGCAGTCGGAATTCAGAAGAAATGCTACTTCCATCAAATGGACGTGAAAACCGCCTTTCTTCATGGCGAGTTGCAAGAATCGATCTTCATGACTGTTCCGAAGGGCGTGAAGGCTAAACCTGGTTACGTGTGTCAGCTGCAGAAATCCCTTTATGGCCTTAAGCAATCCCCCCGTTGCTGGAACGAGAAATTCAACAGTGTTATGGTGAAACTCGGATTCCAGAGATCGAAGCACGATTATTGTCTCTACGTTCGGAAAGGAAGAACTGATGAAGAAACTATCTACTTGGTGCTGTATGTTGATGACCTCCTTATCGCTGGACCCAAATTACGCATAATCGGGGATTTGAAGAACAAGCTGACTCAGGAATTCAAGATGACGGATTGCGGTGGAGTGAATTACTTCCTTGGAATGAAAATTCAATATGATCACTCGAGTGGAAGAATGCTACTGTCCCAGAGCACTGCCATTGAGAAAATTCTGGAGAAGTTTCGGATGAAGGAATGCAACTCAACTCGAAGTCCAATGGAAAGAGGCCTACAACTGAAACGGAATACTACTGAAGAAATCCAGCAACCTTACCGGGAATTACTTGGAAGTCTGATGTACTGTATGATGTGCACCCGGCCAGACCTCTGCTTCTCGGTTGGATACCTTGGAAGATTTCAGCAGCAGCCAGGAGAACGACACTGGACAGCACTGAAACGTGTGGTGCGATACTTGAAGGGATCACAACAATTGACGATGAACTTCGAGAGACATGAAAACCACCAGCCCCTGACTGGATTTGCAGACGCAGATTGGGCCGGTGATCAAGAAGACCGCAAATCGATAACCACGGGTGTATCGGTATGGCAAAGAATTTTGAATCAAAACGTGCAAAACATATCGACATCCGGTATCATTTTATACGAGATCAAGTTTCTGAAGGAAAGATTGAAGTATTGCCGATTGGGACGAAAAATCAATTGGCGGACATTTGTACCAAGGCCTTGGATGGTGAGCAGTTCCTAACCCTGCGACAGCGCCTAGGACTAACCGATCGAGAGGGGGTGTAATCGAAGATGCCTTTGATCAAGCGCGTAAGCGATCGTTAGCAACGTATTGATCATACCTAAACAAGCCCTCCTGAAGTGTAGACGTGTACCTGTAGTTTTTCAATAAATCAATTTGTTCCTGTTCGTTACTCGCGTGTTCTTTTCTGAGTTCCGGAAAGACCGAACCTCTTCAGTTTTGAATATAATTGCCGGTGGTGCTTGTGGTATATCTGGCTTTGTTCATCCCGATCCGTATGCCGCTTGACAACCCGTAGTAACTCACTACTGACCTACTGACTAACTTTTACGATATCGATAAGCTGATAATCAATCCTATTTGTGATGTACTGTTTTCAGTGTTCAGTATTATAAGTCCTTTAGTTCAATTTCGAGTTTCAAATCTATATTGAATTTTGCCGCAAACAAACAAAAAATGATAGCTAACGCTAGTTTGTTCATCTTCAGCTCATTATACTTATGTCAATACTTCTAATGAATACAGTTCACTGACTTGACATTTAAAACTCATTTCCATGGTAACCTAGATGGACTTAATTCACTCGGTCCGAGAATTTGACACAAGAGCGGAGTAATTTCCAATCAAAATCGTCTGATAAGAAACGGCCCCATACTCGGACCGAGTAAATTACGTACCGAGTACTCGAACTTTGAGCCTTTGAGTTCACTCGCATGTAGCGATTGAGGAAAGCACTGTTTGCAGTTCAGAAGCAATTTCTCAGCCTATCTTGATGCATGGGAAATTCCTTGTCTGAATCGCTCAAGAAACCGGTTTTTCTTCGATCGCAGTACGCAGTAGCAAAGTAATGACAGTTCAAATGGCAGTCACCGATGAAAGTTTCTGCCAGGAATCACTCAAGAAGTTTCTTGAGCGATTCCTTTCGAACTCGAAACTGCGCTGAAGGAAGAAGTGAGGAAGCAAGCAACCGCTTGCCCTTTACGTTTGCACATATTCATTCAATTATTTGAAACATTGCTGTTTGGCAGAGGTTTACCTTTGCTGCGTGGATTGCCGATTGGTATACATACGGAACATGATGGATTGTGTGTTAGATTACACTCAGCCAAATAACCTTAAGATTTCCATAAAGCCCAACTTATGAAACGGCCTTTAAATAATTCATAATGATTCGGATGAATTCACTCTATGACGAAAAATCGTCTCACAGCTTGGCTTTTATTGATGTTTAGCAACATGATATTCTCAAGCGTCGGCAGCCGTGTGGATAAAACACGGGCTTGGTGATCCCGACGTTCATGGATCGAATCCAGTCTGCATCATTTTAAGATTTTTTTGTTCTTTTCATAAGTCTATCTTATGAAATTTGTCATAGCAAGCACGACCAATTTTCATAAGGTATTCTTATGGCATCCATAAGAATTAGTTATAGCAAATTTTCATAAGGTATTTCGATGAATTTCGCTAGTTTTTTTCGCTGAGTGTAGGTACCGGCCAGAGTGGACGCGCAACGCGACGCGGCGCGGAAATTTGCACGCAAAGTCTAGTACGCACCTGGTAAGAAAAGCACTCCAGAAAAAATCCCTCTAATTACCAAAATAATTTTGACAACTGATTAGTATAGGAATAAATGTCACTTTTCCTTGAGGAATAATTGAACGGAATATTTTTCCGCAAGGAAAAGTGACAGCTCCATTTGATTTGCCCAGCAGGCGTTACGAGCGTTACACAATTTTCATTTCTTCCCAGCTGCGGACCACTCAAGAAATTTTAACAGCGAAATCATTTCTTGACCGTTCCTTGGCCTATCTTTTTCCACAGTACTTATCAGGTGCGTACTACCCTCAAAGGAATAACAATCAATAATAAGGAACTGCCAAATCGTATCGTATGGGAAATCCGCGCCGCGTCGCGTGACGCGTCCACTCTGGCCGTACCCTTACTGTGATTATTATTATTATTAGTTTATTAAAGATACTTTACCACCCTTACTGTGATGATGATGCGGTACAATTCGCCGATTGCCGATTTGTAGGCGTAACATGACAGTTTTATTACTACACTGCGAAGTTTGGTAGGTTCGGAAACAGATTTTTAAACCCGTTTCTGGTTCTAGCGATGGTTGTATTCTAATACACATGGGTTGTGCATGTAGAAAAAAAGAAGGAAAGAATTGAATCCAAAACTTTCTTTAAACGGACCAGAAGCGGTAGCCTTTGAGCTAAATCGACATAAAATGTAGAATTTTGGAGCCAGCCTGGAGCGCTAAGATCACAAAGCAAAATTCACAATTAGTTTCTAACCCATAAATCAAAGCAACATCGAGCGTGTTCCATTAGAAAACCCCTCTTGTACAATCAGTACAAAATACCACTAAGGTAAGCTAGATTGCTGACTAATCTAACTCGATTGATAACACGGCGATTCCCGTGGAACACTTTTCAATCGGGTCATGATTACATATTTACGAGCGATGATAGTTGGGTGCTGCCGACCTACACAAACATCCATCAACACGGATGATCCCCCTCCCTATGTAAGTATTAGAGTGTTCGCAAGGGACTGTGACCTAGATGTTACTGGAGTACATGTACCTACATACTTGTTTGCTAACCCCAATAGCCTTCGTTCCTCGCGCGGGACTGCAAAATTTATGACATTGTTTTGATAACATATGGGACGAAGCACGAAGAAATAGAATAAATTTGTCGATTTTTGCTTAGGCTAACTAAGCCAATTCCTCTCCGCGCTCTGATATACATGCACATTGCACAAAACAGAGACGTGTTGTAGATGTCCATCTGAAGCAGATATGGATTGTGAAAAGGACCATGTGCAAAAGTAGAATAGAGTTCAGTTCTATGCCTTCAGGGAAAGTAGATGGTGAAATGGTTCCGTAGCTTGGAGGAAAGAAGCGCCAGTCTATCGAATTTGTAGTCGTGGGTTCGATTCTCATCGGAGCACTTGGATTTTTTTCCGCAATTCAAATCCTAATTTGTTCATTAACACTTTGTTCACGGACTCCCAATTCGCTAGACGAGCACTTCTTTCCTCCAAGCTACGGAGCTTTTTGACCATGTCCGCCCCAGAAGGCAATGAACTGAACTCGATCCCACTATCGCACATGGTTTGTTCCCTTTCGGGATCCTTCCAAGATTCTTTCAAGGATTTTTTTCCGGCATTCTTACAGGCATTACTTTCGAAAATCGTTTAGGGATTCCTTCAGAAATAGCCCTGGATTTGCTCAAGGATTGCTGCAGAGATATCTTCCGAGATTCCTTCATTGACTTTCTCACGGAATTTTCCCTGGGATCCATCTCCGGATTTTTCTTGGAATTGGATTCTATAGGGATTACTTCAGAGACTCATACAGGAGTCTCGTCTCTGTCAAGAGTTCAAGGATTCCTCAGGAACTCCAACCGGGAATATTTCTTTGATTGCTTCTGGTTGATTTAGGGTTCCGAGATATTTTCCGGCATTCTATCAGGGACTCTATCATTGATTTTACCCGAAAATTCTCTCACGGTTCCTTCTGGGATACCCTAGGTTTTTTCCCCAGGTTTCCTTTAGAGATTTTTCTCGTGATTTATTCAGAGGTTCTAGCAAGGCTAACTTTTGATCGCCTGGGATTCCTACATCAAGTCCATCAAAGATTCATTTAAGAATTTCTTTAGTAGTTCCTTCAGGGATTACTTTAGGGTTTTAGAGGTTTAGAGGTTTCTCAGGGATTCCTCCAAGATATTCACAGGTACTTCTTTGTGCAAGGTTTTCTCCAAGATTCTTCTAGTGATTCTTTCAGGGATTCCTTCAGAATACATCCGGGGTTTTCTCCCGGGATTCCTTCTGCGATTTCTCCCGGGACTTATTCATCGATTTCTCTCAAAATTCCTTTAGAGGATCTTTCATTGATTCTTCTTGGGAATTAGAAAGTTTCAAGAATTCCCCCGCGATGCCTTTAGGGATTTCTGTCAGTAAACCCAACCGAGATTCATTAAGGGATTCCTTCGGAGATTTTTCCTATATTTTTTCAGTGATTCTCGTATAGATTACTCTCGTGATGCCATCACTGACCTTTCCCAAGATTCCTAAGGGTTTTATCTCGAGATTCCTTCAGAGAATCCTTTCGAGATTCTTTTAATGATTTCTTCCAGAATTCTTTCAGGATTCCGCCCTAGACTTCACCTGGGATTCCTCAAGGATAACTCAGGGACTCCTCCTGGGATTTTTTCAGCGATTATTCCAGGATGTATGGATTGCTCCCGGAATTTCTTCAAGGATTCTTTTTGCCGAGATTCTTTCTGGATTTTTTCAAGGGTTCCTCCAGAAATTCCCTCTGGGAATAGTCCCGGGGTTTCTCCCTCGATAGCGGTGAAATAGAAGTCGAAAAAGTCAAACGAGGTAACTCTTGTATAGGACCATTTCAAAATCTCTTCTAATTTAAAATTGATACTGATTAATTCTTTGTTTCAAGATGGACGACTTTGACAATTCTCAGGTCATTATGAAAGATAATGTACTAACAAGAATGAGAAAGAGACAATCAGCATGGGCGTTGTCTTATTCAAGTTAGACCTGTCAGAATGACATGAGAATTGTCGAATGGTCTAGTCTAGTCTACACATACATAGGCCACTGCATTGTTTGGAATTTGTATGGCATTTTGAAGTTTCTTGACCTTGTTATTTACAAAATTTCTGAGTGAAAGAGATGGAGAGAATTTCATACAGTGGCCTATAGATGCCTACAGCCATCTCTTGGAAGAATCCTGGAAAATGATAGAATCGACTACTTTGATCATTGTTCTTGTCATCATCAATACTTGCAAGGTACCAGAGATGCATAATAAGTAAACAAACAGATGTGAAGTAAAAACGTTTGGAGTGACGTCGCCAAGTATGTTACTGTCACTCCATTGAAGCGCTATCTTCCTGAGATCGGCTGAAAAGCAGTATTACTACGATCTACAAGATTGTCACATTTGTCGCTAACGTTCTGACAGATGCCACAATCAAAGTGTCATTCGGTTGTCAAAAGCTCTGCTCTGTTTACCGTACCTAACACGCGTTTAACAGGCGACTCGAACCGTTGATCAACCTTGTTGCCAAACCAATTCCAACCGCGCAGAAACGCATTCGTCACCAGTGATAATGGAAGTTCAACTCGAGCGGGATGCTTGTTTACCTTTTGCTTCTCACTGTATTGCAACTGCATAGTGAAACGGCTCAATTCCCAGGTACGAACCGCGCCGCACGTCCAAGTGTGGAAAATGGGCGTAAAAGTAGGCATGTTATAGGTACTCCCCGATCGAAATCGATCGGTCGATCGATTGATCGACCTCCATCGCGGCGAATGTGGGCTCATTTTTGCGGTCATTACTGAAAGTGCGCGAAAATCGCGCACTCTAATCAATCGGTGACGCTCCTCTCTTTCTCACATCATCGAAATCGAAGAACCGCCCCGCGATACCGCGGTCGGCTTGTTCAGCTTCCCTCATCCAGATTCCTCAACTTCATCTCGCACGTACGTATCATCACATTGGAGATCGGAAGCGGCCTACTGCTAGATGATGATGAGAGTGAAATTGACAATGACTTTCGCTGGCTCTTCTTCCGCTACTTCTTGTTCGTTTTCAATTTCATTCACTTCATGGTACTGTGTGCGCGAAGCGCGCGCGTAAACAAAACACTTCGCTCGCTTCTTATCAAGCGAAAAAGTAGCGCGCGGCGAAACGATATTGCGGTTCTTTCTCCCCTTCTCGTTATCACGGTGCCGCTGCGCTGGCGCTGTCAGCTTGCGAAGGTCTCGTACATCAACCATATTTTGTACATATCTACGCACGCACAGTGGTCGATGGATGATGATGACTTACATCTCCTACATTGTAGCAGTAAGTAAGTAGGCGCCGGCGTATAAAAATATTTCGGCTATTTCGGGAACTTGTCCGAAAAAAAACCCTGACAGCGACGACGATCGCATCGCGATGATAACGCACAATCAGAAACGCAACATTCCACTTTCGGCCCAACAACGGCCGCAGCAGAAATGCGATGTCATCCGATGCGCGACCACCAATATCGATTGACAAGTGTTGATAATTACAGGGTCACGCAACAAAGTAGGCGTTGAATTTGATACGCAGTGCGTGCAATTTCCCATTTTTCGTTGACGATGCGCAGCGCCGAACCAGTCATCGCGCGTCTTCTTCAATCAATGACAAAAGTGACGCAAAACGAACGTCCATGATAGGGTGGTCGTGGTATTGCAGTTTGATTTGAGATTCGAGGCGTACGATGATGCTGGGAACCGAAACGGAAATGTTCCGCCGCGCTCAATGTCACCGCACGAAACACGATCACAGTTTTCACGGTCGGTGTCGGTGGGAAACTAGTTTTTGGAGTGTTTTCTGCGGTTGTTTTAGAGGCGATAGGAATCACAACAGTAGTGGCACAAATCAAAATTCATATCTTGCTGGTGAGGGTTTTTCCTAATGAAGGCATATGAATGCGAAGGTCGGTATTAGCATCGTTGCATTTGGGATGGGAGATGCATTCATCAAATCAAACCAGATATAACCGATCGAAAATTTGATACTGTTGCAAGGTTCATGTTTTTCTCTGGATTTTCCAATCTGAAGAAACGAAATTCACGGGTCGTATAAGTTTACATAAGTTTTAGATAATTGGCTTCTTTAGCGGTGTTGAGATAATTCCATATTCTGAATCTGCATGCCAAACTGAGCCGAAATCCAAATTTTCATGAATTTTGGTGCCCGGGAACCTGTTTAAAAATCAATTTGAAGTTTGTATGGGAGCGATTTGTCGAATCACCCCTCGTCCCATTTTGTACTGGGTGGAGCTGTCAAACAGTTACCCATCTGTCAAAAAGTGATTTTGAAAAATCTCTTTGAAATTGATTTTAGGTACCAAAATAACGTTCTAAAAATCTGCAAAAAATCATAGTGGCTCAGAAAAAGGTGCTCTTTTGTATAAAATCAAAAAATCGATACATTTTTCTTAATTTAAAACCCCAATTGAAAGTCAATAATGGATGGCTCTGCTGTAGAGTTTAAGTAGAAAATTCTTCATGCAGTATGGACTTATCCACCGATGAACCCAATTCATCGCGGTCCAAGAATTTTGACACTAGAGCGGGGCCATTCCCAATAAGAATCGTTCAATTCTAATTGGAAAGACCTCACTCTAGTGTCGAAATTCTCGGGCCACGATGGATTCGGTTCATCGGTGGATAGGTCCATAGGCTAGAGGAGTTGGATGAATTTGGATGAATTCAACAAAGAGAAGACGTAGATTTCCAAGATTTTTCATATAAAAGAATGTAAAAGTGACAGATGCTTCATTTTCATTCACACTAGGTGAACCAGTTCTCCTAGCCCTCCGGCCTATAGACGAGTGCATCGATGAACCGAATTCATCGCGATCCGAGAATTTTGACACTAGAGCGGAGCCATTCGCAATCAGAATCGATAAATTCTGATTGTAAATCGTGCAATTCTGGTTGGAAAAGCCCCGCTCTAGTGTCAAAATTCTCGGACCGCGATGAATTCGGTTCATCGGTGGATAAGTCCATGGGTTCATTCATCAATGAACCAAATTCAATCGGTCCAAGAACTTTGACACTAGAGCGGGGCCGATTCCAATCAGAATGAACCTATCCATTGGCGAAACGAATTCACTCGATCTGAGAATTTTGACACCAGAGCGGGGTCATTTCCAATCAGAATCGTCAAATTCTGTTTGGAAACTACCCTACTCTAGTGTCAAAATCCTCGGACCAACTGAATTCGGTTCATCAGTCCATGAGTGTGGCTAGTCGCCAAGCAAGCGTGGTTAGTTTTCTCTTTTGAGTGCAGGACGTCACCGTCAGCCCGATGTGAGTGACCATAGAATTTTCTGTCAAGAACTGGCAAAAAATGCCGATTTATCATGAAAAATCTACTCTTTCTCAATGTCAAGTTCATCCTAATTCATCCACTTCCTCAAGCCTTCTGAAAAGAAGCAAAGCGAGAGTGAAAAAAACCAGCATGCCAGTGTTGAATCCTTCCGATAAACGCTGGATGAACTTTTCGAACCAAATGCATACCCGACTCTAGAATGTAAACAATCATTTATTATTGCTTCGTTCGCTTTGAGCATTGATTCAGTCGTCGTTCCTTGTTTTGCTCGGCGCTCACTGGAACAGCATTAGACGAGTAAGGCCCGAAGTACACAGGGTCAAATATTTGGCAAGGAAACAACTGAAGAAACAACATCTTTCGATCCAATCATCGCAGTAAAACCGCTTGTGGCAGATGGTCGTATTCTTACTGCAAGGTAATGACTGATGATACAGCTTTTTGTGAATATTGCGTAACTCACCGGAACAATTCGATCCCATCCATCTTAGCAAACTACAGTAGAATCACAGACAAACAGACATATTACTTAGAAGAAAATTGCTTCAGAAACATCGTTTGGCATCTCACTAGCACCCTCTATAATGCTCAATCCGAAGCATTCATTTGCAGGTGTTGTTTCCCTCGGCTCGATAGACGAGTGCACCGATGAACATTGAGTTCACTGAGCCTGAAAATTTTTAACAGCACAGCGAGGTCGACTCTCAACAACTTCTACTCAGAGATGCATCACCAAAATGCGCTGATAATATTTTTCTTTGATTTCTTACATGAATTTACATTTAAAGTGATGCATATGCATATAGTTAATGCACTAGCCCATATTTTTGCAACTTCATCGCGAAAACTAGATGCAATAAATTAAACAAATTTTCAGCTAGGTAGAAGTTGTTGAGAGTCGACCCCGCTGTGGTGTCAAAATTCGTGGCCCGAGTGAACTTTCAGCGGGCGGTGCACTCGTCTATGTAACATTTTTGCAGGTGACGACTCCCCCGTGGCGTCAGCTATTCATAAAACATGAATGAAGGTTCATGATTGAGTCATTTTATGTAAACATTGAACGGCGTCGCGTTCATTTCTCTTCGAAATTGAGAGGTGATGTAGGCACAGCAGCGCCACCATGACACATGTGAGCACAGTCCGTACCACACTTTATTTTCAAAATGACGGTTAAATCGTGCGATGAATTCGATTTGAGTAGTATGTCTGTTTGTCTGTGGTAGAATCACTTGGCATGATAGGGGACCTCGCGATTCAGGCAACTTGCTCCGCCACACATAGCTCCATTCCTCAATGCGGTAGTATCACACTGCCCACCTCGTCATGATGCCATTGCTATCAGCGACGCTTGCTAGGGGAAGGACACCCAAGGGGAATGTACCTTTGTTCTCACCCCTCACTTTTTAGAAGCAATTGATGAATTTTTAACAAGGTTAATAGCAAGAATTTCCTAATCTTTTCTGCAGAATTCTGTAGGAAAACTTCTGGTTGAATAACAAATGGATTATTTTAAAAAGAAGTTCAAAGAAGCGAATTTTTGGTTAATTTCATTTAGAACTATGTATTGACAGCTCACTTCTGGTACTTCTTCTTGTTCTCATGACATCCCTACTAGAAAACAGCCTTCTCCTAGTTAGTAATTGTGGTCTGCAGAAGACCGAATATGGCAGCCTTAGCGGAACAGGCGCAATCCCTGTATAAATCTCTAAAACAAAACCAAGCGGAACTAGTGAAGAAATTGCTGATTGATATTCCAGGTGAAATTTCTGGAAGAATCTGTGGAAAAAATCCTGGTGAAATTATCCGAGGAAGTAAAGGACAAAACCTTACAGGAACTCGTGTAGTAGTTTTTGTAGAAACCTGTACAAGAAACTCCATAAATAATTTTTGAAAGTATACCTATTGCAATCTTCGAAGAAATTCCTATAGGCATGACTGTAGGAAATCCCGAAATAATTGGAGAAAATCCTATTGAACTCGCTGAAGAAATCTCTGTTAGGATTCCAGACTAAATTCCTGAAAAAATATCCGAGAAATTCCTGTAAAAAAGTTCCGGGAATATCTGGCGGGGTTTCAGTGGAAATTTGCAATAATTACGGTGAAAAATTCTAGAATTAATTCCAAAAGAATTTCCAGAATCTCTGCAGGAGTTCCAGATGAAATCACAACAGAATTCCTGCAACAATGCCATGAGGAGTACTGAGAGAAAATCCTGGAGGAATCCCAAGATGAACTTCCGAGGAATCCATAGAAGAAACCATGTAGAGAAATCTATTAAAGAATCCTGGAGAAAACCTCTGAGGAATTCTTGGAAAATTTGTTCGAGTGATTTCTAGAGCAATAACAGAAGGCATCCAAAGAGATTTTTTAACAAAGAAATTCCCAGATCCCCGGAGAAATCCCTGGATCAAACCACGGTAGAATTTCTGGAAGAATCCCTTCAGGAATGCCTGGAGGAATACCAAGAGAAAATTATGGAGAAAATTTAAAAAAAAATCCTAGGAAAACCCCTAAAGAAATTGCTAGATGCATCGCTAGACGAATTCCTAGAAATACCAGCAAGAATTTCAGGAGAAATTCCAGCAAGCGTTTCCGAAGGAATAAAAAGTAAACTTTTAATCTCTGGAGGTACGACCACCAAATCTAGGGAAATATCAGAAAAGAATCTTGAAAAAATCACTGAAAATCAGGGGGAACGACACTAGTTTTGCCAAGCCGAAAAACCCCAAAAACAAGTCGAAAAAAGCCGGTAAAACTCGCAAAACTTTTGCGGGTTTTAGCGACTTTTTTGGTCTTTTTTCTGCTTTTTTGAGGTTTTTTGGCTTGGCAAAACTAGTGTCGCTTCCCCTGATTTTGTCAGTATTTTTTTTAAGATTCTTTTCTGATATTTCCCTAGATCTGGTGGTCGGTAAATATTATGGAAATATTATTGTACTAGTGTCGCTCCCCGGAAAAAAAGCTGAATTCTGGATGAATTCTTGCAGAAATTTTTGGAAGAATCCCACTATAAGTTCCTTATGGGTTTCCATTAGGAATTCTCGAAGAAATCCCAAAAAAAATGTGTTAGAATCTCTGAAAAAAAAACTCTGCGAGCATCCCTGGAGGAAATTTTGGAGAAATCCATTGAAGGGTCCCGACAGCTACTCCTGGAGCAATCCTAACAGGAAATGCTCATAAATTTCATCATGAAATACTGGAATAATCTCAGCAAGGACTTTCTGGGCGTTTCTGACTCTCACCATTTTCAAAAACCTGGAAGTCAATCAAGATGTTCGTCGCTGAATTCATCATGACACGCTTAAGCTGTACAAGAACTTTCTTCAGTAGATTCTTGATTAGTCTTCTTCTGAATGAATCTCTAGAGGAATTTGCCATTGCCAAATTGCCTCATACGGAATTTGTCCGGAAAGTGTTTCAGAATTTTCATGCTTGCAAGAAAGTTTCAAAGTTTCAATTCGAGAACTGCTACGACGTTTCCTGGAATATCCAAAATATCGAGAAATTTCTATTTGTCTCATGGAACTTGGTACAAAGTTTCTTTAATTTTATAAATAAATTTTCCCAATTTTTTTTTTAAATTCCCTCAAATCGATTTACATAAATGTATTTACATGACAAATAGAAAAGAACTTTGATTAGCAAAGAAGTTTCTGCTAGCATCAACAGATTTGATTGCTTCTACGTCCGACGTTTCGGTTTTTATTGAACCTTCTTCATGGGTAGGATGGGTGTGTGGTGGCTTACATTCGGTTGTCTGAAATTTGTTTGCAGTAATATACAGCGAGGCATGTTGAAACGGGTGAGCTAAGATGAAACAGCGGGTTAACATGATGTTTTATAATGATGGTAAACAACTTGATTACCATAACACATAGTTTTTGATTCAAACAATCTTTTAGCGAAGGATATATTTTCAAATTGTATTGAAATCAATTTCAAAACTTCGCGTTTCATCTTGCCCCACTCGTTTCAACTTGCCCCGGTGTACCTTAATGGTTTATATGATGCAGTTAATTTATCTAAATTTTCCAGAAATTCTGGCTGGCATTTCTCAAGTTTACTAACTGTTCCCGTGTATGAAAAACTATGCAGATTTAGAATTTGGAGTTGGTCTTATATAAAGATTCTAGAAATAAGAAGATGTCAATATTCTCTGAAGCTTGCTCTGAAGTCAGGAGGGCAAATGCCCCCTCTTCCATGCTTCTCTATCTCGTGTGTACGAGTCGATCGCTCTAGTTTATTTCCACCGGAAGCTGTCAAATTTGACATTGAACGGTCAAATTGTTTCTTTATATACCAAGATTACAGTCAAAATCAAATGATGAATCGTCTATATTATACCGTTCGGCGCAGTGCTGCGAATTATCGTGACCATCATGAAAGAAATTTTAGATCAGATATCTGATGTGACCTCTCGCTAGTGATACAAAGCAACTATCAAATCACGCCATAAATGATACGCATTTTGTTGATTTCACTCTCTTTACCTCTTGCCAGCGACGGTGGGTTACGAGAGAGTCAATTTCTCTCAGCAAAGTGAGAGAGTTCATCGTAGACAGGGCTCACTACGTGGTGCGCTTTGTGTGTGTGTGCATTCTGACGGAGCTATGCGAAACGAATAACACGCAGAAAAATGGCGCTTGTTTAAAACAATAAAACGCATGGTTGATTATCAAACTGAGAATTTACTTATTTCAAAGTTATATTTAATTGTTTTCATTCAGAGTTTATTGATAAAAACAACCGATTACCACCATTTCATATAATGCCAAAAACTTCATTTGTTTCAACAAAATAAAAACCATAAACATAGTCCGAAAGCACTCACACATCTATAAAATGCTTACCCCAACATCGCCACAGCGAAGAAGGTGCAGCAAATCCATCACGCCAACTTCCAAGTGCAGCTTTGGCCGTGATGGATAACGCGCAGGTACTCACGACAGCATCCACAAAAAGTTGATCGGTTTCCCCTTTTTTTGTCTTTTTCTAGTCGTTCTCCTCGCCATCCGCTTACCGACGATCTAAAAATAGATTTCCGAGCTGCCTCAGTTGCTGCCGTCACCAAAACAATCACATTCCGGATTTGTTAGTGGCAAAAGTGCAGTCGTTTGAATCAATCAATTATTTCATGTTGAAAAAACCATATCTCTGTTTGTTTTAACAAACTGTCAAAAATTTCGACAAATGAAAATATTTGTATTATCAAACAAATGGAACAGTTCAGTTTAAACTAGAAATCAGTTTGTCGCTATAGTAAACTGAAAAATCGGTTGATTTGAACTAGAATTTAATTGTGTTTACAATTTATTTTTCTGCGTGAAGATTCGTGACGTCGTGCCGTGTCTGTTCTAATCCATATGCATCGTTTCGCAAACCATTTTGTGTGTCTCTGCTTCCTGCAGCGAGAGGTGAAGGAGAGAGTCATGACAATCATACCAATATCAGTGGTGATGGTCGCAAAATGAGGATTTTTGTGACAGTCACAGAGAAAGCAAATCTGAAAGTGCCAAGGTAATGTGATACAAATGTAATTTTTATCAGTGAGGATGTGAGTAGAATGCTGATGGTTCCCGGCACGGGTTCGCCGTAAAGCTTAACTATGAGACTCACAAACTTTTTGATCAACTGCGCCCAACGACGTAAGTCAGATACCATTTTGTTTCATATTTGTCAAAATTCGTCATTGAGGATAAAGAAAAGCAGGATTTGTTGATCAATTTGCATGTGTCACAGAAGAAACTTATAATGGAAACGATTAAATTTAGTATGTGAACGTTTCAAATATGCTGTTTGAGGTTTATAAGGATCGATTGATGGTCAAACAACACAGTTTAGACGTCGGATCGTTCAACCTCTTTGAGAAAAGTAAAACCGAATATGATGGTCATTGACGATCACGAAGGATAAGAATTGCCGATCGATCTGAGAGGTTGGGAAAGGAAACGATCAAATTTGACATTTAAACGATAAAATCGTTCAATGACATGCTATCATATAACAAAAAATATCGCTGCAACATTGTATTCCTAAGGATACCGTCAAGCTCACAATACAGTAATTAAGCAATTACGCAAAACGGAAAAGGCCCTTCAATCTAACTCCGAACGACATCAATTAACGCCGATAATCCTTTTAGCTCACAACCAGCACCCCCAAAGTGGTGTATTAATCAGCCTAATTACAGATACGACCTTTCCGTGGGTCACTGGTTTACCTCCAAAAACCTGTTTTCTAATCCGCATCCGCACGGACGACTAAGGCGCTCAGTCGCTCGGTCCTCGGGTCCAGCAGCACCTGATCACATCACAACAACTCGCGCGAGCGTGCGCGCTTGAAACTCGTTCAAGCTGGCCGAAACGCGGAACTATTTGGCGAGCGCCCTCTGATGTCGCACTCACTACCTATACTATAGTGTAGTGAACTAACTGAAAGGGGCGGGTGGTGACTGACTGTGGCGAACTTCGACGACGACGACGCAGATATTCTACGCCGTCGTCGTCGTAGTCGTCAAAACAAGCACCACTTTGAATTGCGGTGACTAGACCACAGCCGCAGCAGTTAACCCAATGAATGCAAACAATAATAATACATATAATTACGGAACGAAAGAGTCGGCAAGTGGTGGTGACCAGTCGCGCTGTTTGGACCACTTTACCATATCTCACAACACGGGTACAGGGACTGCAATGTCTCGACGAACACTAGTGGCAGACTACTGGTTTTGCTGTAGACGATTCGATATGATCGACATGTACAAACAAAAGAACAGTTTTGATCGTTTAGGTCGTTTGACTGTCATATTTCGATCACAAACGATCAAATGTGGCATTTGAACGAACAAACTGTGTCGTTCTCAACCACAGTTAACGAACTGATCGTTTCGATCGATTCAATGTCAATTTGAAACTTTAAACCTCCTTAAACGATCGAATATGACACTTGATCAAAAAAAAAAAAATCGTCTTCATCAATTCCGCCCAAGATTCCGCCAATTCTCAATCCCTGCAAACCCTAAATCATAACATAGTTGCGTTGTAACAAACCTTTTCAACCCAGACCTAGCTCCGGAGCACGTTTTGGTCATCTAAATTGTGCTAGTTCCGCTACCGGCTGGCTGAATTGTGTTGTTTTCAAAACCTCATTTCACAGCTCATTCCTTTGATCGTCGTCGTCGTCGTCGTCGTCGTCATGTTCGTCGACGACGTACATAGTTGTCGACAACGAATGAATGAGCGTGAAATGGAGAGTTATGGACACCCGTTGCCTCCTCCGTCCGAGTCACCATCGGACGAAACAACGCGGACTATTAAAAGTCTATAATTTTCGACTTAACGATCGTTTAGTCTGCTTCCCCCTCATTCGTTCGGGGGCTACACAATCGGAGTCAGACTCTCCGTTTCATCGATTACCACCGTCTTCGATCAGGGGTTTTTATTGGTGGGGCGTAAAAATGGTTTTTTAATTGCGGACCCTCGCCGACGGTGAGGGGCCCTTCGATGAGCGAAGATCGAGGGAAAAGCACAGAATGCAAATCCGAAGTAGGCTATGATGCAATTTGGTTGGACACAATTTCATGGCCAACCTCGGGCGGTCGGGAATCTCCGCAAGAGCTCCTTTAAAGGTAACTCGATCCCCAGTGGTCATGAATCATTATTGAATCAATATCTACTGGAACTGGAAACACGGCGGTGGACGGCAGACAATAACGTCTCTTGCCCAATAAGGCGTGATATTTTCGCTAAACCGAAAGCCACGCGCATCGCGAGACAAGTAAATAAAATATTTTCACTTTTTCTTCGCCACTGCCACTTTATCACAGACTTCTTGATGGTCCGCCGGCAGCAGACACGTCGCCCGGAGAAGGAATCACAACAAACAGACGAATGCAGCGTGTGTTGAGAGAAGTTGCAATTGCAGGACCCTTGTTCAGCTGTCAAGGTCTACTGCGATGCGAGCGGTGAGTCTGGCTACGCTGCCACTTCGCGTACTGGACTTGGACATGTGTTCTTGTCGTGTTATCCGCGTCACGCCGAGCCGCCTTTCTGCTATCAGGACAAACGGGTCGATTGAGTACAAGACTTGTGTAAGTACTGCATGAAGGACTGCTGCTGCTCCGTTGCACTACTGTTGATTATGCGGAGCAGTTTGTCCCTCATCTGTTCGAATGAAAACAATAATACTTCAGCGTTAACTGTCATGGCGACGCCGGGAGCAGCTGGAAGATTACGCCACTCGCGCTGGGTGCACTTTTTTTATATCCGCTACGATGCGATGTCTGCAACGGGTCATTTCTGGGTTTATCTTTTTTATGTTTTCAAGGTTAGGTAGTTGCAGACCACCTGGCTGATAGGATGCCAGCAGAATAACATGTGGCAGTGAGTATCTGTTCGGAATGTAGTTGTAGCTTTGCCAAAGATTCGCCAAGTTGACTATAATGACAAATAACTAAAAACTGATATTGATAACTGATAGAAGTACTGGCATCGTTGTTCAACTGACGTCTGTCAAAATCAAAGTCGAGAATTTTTTGGAAATAAAATCAGCGTTGCCAACCTTGCAGATTTATCTGTACTTTCCCGATTTTTGAGAATCCATTTTACAAAAGTCTGGATGATCCATACACCTTTTAACGGAATTTATAAGATTTTGTAAGCAACTTGTACGGTTTTATTCATATTTTGTAAGGTTTACCACGCGATCCAGACTTTTCCAGACAAAACTTTAAAAATCATCCAGATTTTTCGAAAATTTGCAACCCTGTATGAAACTAGTCTACACTGAAAGGCGGCTTGCAGTAATAACAAGCATAAAAATGTTTTTAAACTTACCATGGCAAAACATGATCATCGACCCACTAACGCTTCTTGTGTGCGTTTTGTTTCTTCTCTCATCAACCGGTTCGATAGCCGAGTGGTAGCATGCGGGCCTGGTGATGTCAAGGTCTTGGTTCGAATCCGGTTGCTAACAGAAACTTTTTTTAATTGAAAATCGAGTCCATGGTAAAATTGAAAACATAATTCTGTTGAATTGAAACGAAACTCAGTCTGCACAAATTTAGTGGCGTTGTGTATTTAAATTGACCCTCAGAATAGCAATTTTCACCGCAAGCCGCCGTTCAGTGTAGAAACTATTCACAGCTCAACTGTTGAGCGTTCGATAACGAGTTTTTTACGTAATTCTGTAAAAAAGGCCAATTTTCGGAAAAATGTTTCAAATTGATTATTGGGGTTTCAAGGGCGTTTCAGATTAGGATTAGGAAGGTTTCAGAGACGCTTCAAGGCATATCAGGGACGTTCCAAGGGTTTTCTGGAGGGGCCTCTGGATTCTTTTGAAGTTGTTCCGATGGGTTTCAAAGGCATTTCAAGAAGTTTCAGTAGGTTTCAAAGGGGTCTCAGAAGCCATTGAAGGGCGCTCAGGGGTATTTGAAAGGGATTAGAGGGATTTCATCGGTCCTGGAACCTCCAGCTAACCCTCTGATACCAACTGAGATCCCCAGGAACTCTTTAAAGCTTCGTTCAACACTCCTGAGACCCCCTGGCAACCCATGGAACGCCATTGACACTTCCAGGCAGGGATGCCAGACTATTTTTTTAAAAGTCTTTATCAAAAAAATCTGTATCCCATACAAAATTTAGGTAAAAATCTGTATCTCATGCTAAAATAAAATAGCCACATCTCTGCTTCCAGGTACCCCTTAAGACTCCTGAAACGACCAGCCTGAGACTTCCAGATACCCCCGTATCCTCCTGGAACCCCCTGAAATGCCCCTGAAATCCCCTAAAACGCTCCAGAGACCTCAATGAACGCACTTCAGACCACCTGAAGCGCTTCTGAGACATCTTGGAAGGCCTCTGGGACTTACTTGATCACACCTGAGACCCCCAGAAACGAATCTGAGATCACCTGATCCTGGAACTCCCCTAAAGCACCTGGAACGCCCCTGACACCCCATGGGACTCCTTGAAACGCCCATGAAATCTCAAGATACCTGCTGAGATCCCCTGACACGCTTCTGAGACCTTCAGTTACCCTCTGAAACCTCATGGGACCCTTAGAACGCTCCTGGGACCCCCATAACGCTCCTAATACCCTCTATAACGCTCCTGAGATCCTTTGAGTAGCCTCTGGACCATCCCAGATTCCCTGGAATCCCATGGAATCTTTCTGAGATCCCTTCAATCGTACCTGAAACCTCTACGTCTACGTATTTCCCTTAAAACCTCTGGCATTCTCTGAAACACCCCCCGAGAATCGCTAGAACGCTTCTGAGACTCTTTGAAGCCCCTAAGAAGTTCCTAAGACCTTCGGAGATCTCCTGGGATGAAACGCTCCTGAGATCTCCTGGTATCCCTCTGAAACCCCTTGAGACTCCCTGAAACGCCCCTGAAACCTTCCGTTGCTCTCTCTGTAAAAGAAAAATTAGCGTAACGTTACGTAATAAATGGATGCTGCTTAATAACGCAACAACATCCTGGTTTAAGAACAATAGTTCGAAGGAGAAAACGTTATATAGACATGTGGAGATCAGATTGATAAGAGTGAATTTAAAAATTTCACTTGAATTCAGGGTTCCTGATTTCCACTTTTCATATTCTTCCACATTCGAAGACAGTCAGCAGCGAACGCTTGTCGCTTTAGTTCGTGTGTATGCTTGTCAGCGACGACAGCAAACTCCGGCGAACGGTGGGAAGCCACACTTCGAAATTACTCATTCGTCCACATTCGCATCGCAAGCGAATGCGATTCGTGAGTGATGCGATTGATATTGTGCATACGATTTTTTGATGTTTTCGAATTATTTTCTTTGCTAATCTAGCATTTCAACAACAATACAGTAAAAATGTATGCATTACATGCAGAAATTCTCTTCTACTTATGATAATAGCCGCTTCGATCGCTCACCGGCATTCTTCACCATTCGCCATTTATTCATTCGCTTGCGATCCAAACTGAGACGAATGGCAACGAATATTCATGTCATGCAGCTGGCTCATCGCTTCCCACTAGTGATGGGGTTGCGTGTTTGATCACGACGATCCGTTTGCTGCATCTTTCTCGATTCGTTTCAGCAAAGAGGAGTGAATATGAATGGAGTGAGGCGAATATACCGATCCTTGCTTGAATTAATCAGCGATTCTCACCAGAGATTTCTTTAGAAATTTGTCTAAGATTTTCTTCGGATTTTATTTTCTTTCTCCATGAATTCTGACAGAGAATTGCAGGAATTCTACCATGCATTTCCTTAGAACTTCCTTCTGAGGTTTAACAATTAATTGCTGTACACATGTTTTCGGGAGTTCTTTTACAAAATACTCCAAGGGTTTCATCTGGAATTCTAGAAAAGTTCTCGTAAAAAATTCTAAGGGAAATTCCTGCTAAATCTCTTGGAAGTATTTTGTTAAAGAATTAATAAAAAAATGTACAGCAATCCATAGTTCAACACCAGGAAGAATTTCTAAGTAATGGCATGGTAGAAATTCAGCAGAAACTCTTTCAAAAATTTGTGGAGAAAGAGATAAAAATCCTGAGAAAATCTTCAAAAAAATCTGAAGAAATTTCTGGTGGGAATCCCTGATTAACTCAAGTGATATTTTTATATTTCCCGCAAAGATTTGTAGAGTATCATAAGGCTTGCCTTAGAGGATTTGTAACATCCGAAAGATCGCTACCAGAAATTCCCGGAGGAACTCTTCTCGAATTCCTCCTGAAGTAACACTTCGAAAAGTTCTTGGAGAAACTCCTACAGGAATCGCTGAAAGAGCTCCGAGAAGAACTTCAGAAGAATTTTCTGAAAAAAAAAACTATTGGAGAAGTTTCTGTAGCAACTGCTTCGAGGAATTTCTTGAGGTACTTCCTTGAAGAATCCTTCACCCTCGAGCAGTCAAATGTGACGTACTTTATAGATCACTTCTTAGAAGATTTGTAACACCCGAAAGAACGCAACCAGAAATTCCCGGTGAAACTCTTTGAACAGCTACTGGATAACCTCCTGAAGTAACACTACGAGTAGCTATTGGAGAAACTCTTGGAGGAATTTCTCGAGAGCTCCTGGGGAGACTCTTGGGGAAGTTTTCGTAGAAACTCCTTATAGGTTATACTGAACAACTGCTAAGAGGTATTTCTTGAGGTGTTTCCTTAAAGTATTCTTAACCCTCGAGCAGTCAAGCGTGATGCACTTTATGGATTAACCCATTAGAAGGTTTGTAACATCCGAAAGAACGCAACCAGGAATTCGCGGAGAAACTCTTTGAAAAGATCCTGGACAACCTACCTAGCATCATCAAGTTCGACATCGGATAGCTATTAAGTCTTGATCAACTTAGCTTAGATAACGAAATTCTTCTATGTCGTCTGAATCCTATGACACAAAGATTCAAACATTTCTAAGGTTCACTAGCGCCTCCTAACGCATTAGCCTAGAATCGATTGTCTTATCATCATCTGATGAAGATATAATTGATTCTAGGCTCATGAGCTAGGAGGCGCTAGTGAGCCTTGGAAATGTTTTTGACACAGGATTCAGACCACATACCATACCTTTCCTTCGATATGGACCAGTAGGTCTGTGCCAAAAAGGGAGGAAAAAAAATACCTTTCCTGATGCCCTGTTCAATTTTGCCGAAGACGAAATTCCTCAACTCTCTTTTCTGGAGATACAGAAAGAAATTTCCAAGACTCCTTAGTGTCACCTAGTGAGTAAACCTAGAGGCTACTAGTTTTTCAGTGGAGAGCCCTGATAACGATTGCCGAAGACAACTTTTTTCTTTGTAGTCTGATATAAGTGCGTGATCCCTTCAAACAAACCGTATTAAATTTTTACAAATGTACTGGAAAACAACAACCTGCCAAACAATTGTGCAACAACAGGCTTTCCGCGTGATAGACACCGCAAAACGTGACACCAGATTATGCAAAGTGTCGCAACTTTTCCCAAACTAGACAAAATCTAGGTAGGTAGGTACGACAAATCAGAAACGAGCGGTTGACCATCGCCAAAATTTTACCCAGCGGGCTTAGAGAGCCCACCGCCCTGCCTCTACCTGCCGGCCTGCCCGCGTACACTTCAATTTCGGCATCTGCTGCAATTGTGTTGCCAAGCAAGCCCGAGCCAGCCAGCCATGTTTGCATCATAGCTGTCTGGCCAACCCCCCGCGCTCACCCCTGCCCTGGATCCACCACCACCACCGTGGCTGGGGTTGCTCTGTTGGTCGTGACGACACACTCCGCAGCCGTTAATGATCGTCGCGCGATCGCGATCCAAAATTTTGCGATCACCAACAACCAACCAACTCCACAGTTCGCGCAGTGGTAGTTGTGAACGCTGACTGTACGCTACGCGCCGAACGAACAAGGTTTCAATGATTTTGACATTGGCGCTTGATTTTCAACACTGCCTCGATCCCCCTCGCCGTTGATCACCGCTGCCTGCCACGCATACTTGGCGCACCGTCCGATCAGAAAAATCGCAGTGACATTTGAAGTTTACACATGCGATGCGAGCGAGTTGTACCACGGGCCCGGGCGGTACCCGACAAGCAGTAATGATGATCGCAATAACAATAATGAGTGTGAATTCGAGTGGCCGGACTGCTGCTCAGACGGATTCGCTTTACCCACGCTACGCCGGCCAGCAACCAGCGTTGGGCGCCATTGTCGTTACAGCAGGCAGTAGATTACTTCATCGCGCGATCGTCGAAGTCGAAGAAGTTTTGACAGCGATCGCGATGCGATCGATGTGTCAGATCAGATCGTATGTGTGATAGCGTGGTGGTGCTGCCTCTCCGTTTATAAGTAACTTTTGTTTTCTTTTTCGAATTAGGTAACAATCATGCGGCATCAAGGTCAGACCCCCCAATGTAAACACACTATCAGCGAATCGTGTCACGTTCCGATCGATTTGATTCCCGCTTTTCGATCGTCCGTTACCTGTTGTTTAGCATTGTCCGAAGTAGGCGACGAAATCGCGAATCGCGACAAAGTCAGGGATACCAGAACATTTGTCCGAAAAAGGCTTAAGCTGGAAAATCATAGTTTTGTAAGAATAGAGCCTTGAAGTCAGATAAATAAAACTGGCAACGCTCCAAAAGGCCTGCTAAGTCGTCTCATCCAACTCTGCGAATAGGCCCACAACAACACGCGAATAAGGTTGTAACCTAATTTCATCAAGCCCAATAATGTTCTCATAACGAACGACGCGAACGAAACTAGGCATAGGCATCCGAAAAGCAGACAAATCGTGCCGATAAATTACCTTTGAAAAGTTACGGCTGCTCTCGGGCCGCATTTGGCAAATTTGTGCGTGTACGCACTCCATCAAACCAGCTGACAGGTGATCGTATACATACATGTACATACATACAGACGCCCAAATTGAGTGAGCGTTGTTTATTTGTGTTGTGCCAGATAACCGAAAATTTACATACACGCATATGTTAGGTAGCTCTTGAATATACTTTTCTCCAATCTTTCAATTAGTTTTCAGAGTTTTTTTTTTTCGTACGGCTCTCACAATTTGACAGCAAAGCCAAGTTGAAAGTATGTTTATATACAAGCGCGCCAAGATGCGCGGACTCTCTTGAGACAGACGGGCCCCTCTCGACCTAGCTATAAACAGTTGTGTTATCTTCGGCTGCGAGTGCGAGCGCTGGGGTTGTTCCTTCATTGCAGTAGGACATAATTTTATTTGTAGCAGGATTTGACAGTTTTAACAGTGACCTAGAAGGTTTTGAAAACATTTGAAAACTTCCACTTGAGGATTTTAGAAATTATTGTTGTCTTGTAATAAGCTCATTTGGAACTTGTGACGAAACTTTAACATATTCGGCTTTTCACATTTTGGCAACACTGCCTTTGTGACAAAACCAAAACACGACAGTGGCGCGACGTTTCGATGCTTGAATTGTGTCGTTTTCAGAGTAATCAAAAATTATTTGAATTAAATTATTTAGAATGCTGCTGTTACTACTGTAGTTTTAACACATTATCTGAGTTTCATTTTTGATTATGAAGGGTTTGCTGTTTCGGATCAGTTAAGTTAAATTAGTACAAAATTATGATTCTAGCCTTCCCTATAAAAGGCACCATCACAATGGCGAAACGTCGTTTATTTTAACATAGTTTGAATTTCTTATTCTTTAGTTTATGTTAATATCCAATATTGCGTTTCAAATCTACTTAAAACCCTTCCTAAAGCCAGAAATCACGTTTTGGATAAAAAATTCGTTACAAATTAACAAATTCGCTAGACCACAAGTTATTACATCCACCCTAGTGCATCTAACACGACGCGACCCAAACCGGAGAGTGCGCGAAACCTATTTCACTTTATTTTTTTTTTTTTATTTTCGGCACATTTTTCGCCATTATTCATACATATATTTGGTGGAATTGCTCGTCGTAACAATCGCAGACGGTGTTACGTGTGCGCGCACCCGACCAGACCAGACCAAAGCCTACTATAATGTATGCGCGTGAGTGTGCGTAACGTGCGTATTGCGCTTGGAGGCGTCCGTTCCGTCGCCGAATGTCGAAGTCGTCGTCATCATCGTCACTTTGGCATTAGCCGTGACCTACATATTTTGTATCAGGCCCCCTTTAATCTGCAGCAAGAAATTCAATCGTGACTGGTTGAATTTTGGCTACCGGAGCTACCAGAGGAAGCTTTCGTTTTTTTTTTGTGGAGACTTCTTGCTCTTAGATGATTGAAGAATATCTGGGCTATTTTATAACCACTTTTCGTTTTACTAAAGATCTGTTGTACCACATTTAGCTAAAGCTATCATAAAGCCAATATGCAGCCAAATTTTCATGGTTTTCAGAAGATCGTCATGATAGTCCAATGCTGTCACACTGTGTTTGGCCAAGAATTTGCCAGATGACGTTAAATTCTCACTTTTGATTATTCCGTTGACAAAGGCCTGTTTAGCTTCAGGCATACATTGATAGAAAGTGGTGAGCTCGTTCCAAGCTGATTTTATGCAAGAATCATCAATAACACATGATCTGATCTTACTTGACACCGATTATTCTCTAAACTTTGATTCTAATTTTAAAAACTTTTTATTTCAAGTAAATTTAAGTGCACATTTTTCAAACAATCGCTATTCAAGGATTATGCAACTCCACGGAAAAAAATCCATTCCCCTAATCATGAATAAAAAATCATGTTCTTATGATGTCTGCCAACTCATAATATCATAGTTAAAATTCATAATATCATGAATGAGTTGACCAGAAATATGAATAGAAACAAGCATTTTCATAAATTATATTCATGGTCGCTTCCTAGCGTTACACTTGTCTGCCATATGCAGTTATATAAATCGCGCGGTCGTCCAGCACAGACATGTGGAAAAAGTTGAACCTGCTATTTTTTCAAAGTTTTTATTTGGTTAGAGTAATAAATGTGCATATATGAGGAAATGGAACATCGAAACAGTGTGCCCGTAAGATTCGGCAGTTTGTTGGGAGTTGATTGACTAACAAGTAAACGCGCAAAAAGTAAACAGTGCCCAGTTCGCGTTTTCGTTGTGCCATCCGTCGTAGTTCCGAGTTTATGTACGGAGGGTGAAGCAAAGTGAGAATCGCGCGTTAATTTTCGGTAATTCTCTCTATTTTTCGGGTGTATCCATCGTTCGACGACTTCGGAGACTCAGCAAGTGATGTGAACTAGTGAACAATTGATGTGGTTTGGAGGGCAAAATCATAGAAATGGGCTCTGATATCACGTGTTTTATTTTCTTATGATTTTAGCTTGCATCGTTTTATTAATCTAATTAAAAGCATTTGGGACCGACGACAACGGAATCATAAAAGTAATTCTTAATTCCATGAATTCGTCGTCGGACATCAATGTTTCTCAGTCAAATTCATAAAATCATGGTTGAGGGAGATGGAACCATGCATATTCCATCTCCCTCAACCATGATTTTATGAATTTGACTGAGAAACATTGATGTCCGACGACGACGGAATCATAAAAGTATTTTTTGATTCCATGAATTCTATGCATGGTTCTACCTCACCAAACCATAATTTTATGAATCTGGTGGTAAAGCATCAGGATGTGCATCCAGGTTTATGAAAATTATTCTTGGCTTCATGAATGCTACTCATGATCCTAGCTTATTTAATCATAGCTTCATGATTATATTTTCCATTTTTGGTCGTCGAAAGCCAAAACAATAACGGGTGCATAGCGTTATGGTGAAATCAATCATAAGATCATAAAATTTAATCATGGTGTATATTTATAACATAAAATCATAAAAATATCGGGAAACTATGAGTCATATTCATGGTCTTGGGAATGGATTTTTTTCCGTGTCCATACTAGCCCCTTGAAACCTCCAAGTTCAATTCCATTCCAACTATTTCATCATGCCTCACAGCCAACATAATAGCTTTCTTCCGAACTTTCATTATACATATATTACGCAAATTGTG
Source organism: Aedes albopictus (assembly GCF_035046485.1). NCBI lineage: Eukaryota > Metazoa > Arthropoda > Insecta > Diptera > Culicidae > Aedes > Aedes albopictus. Next base: position 458,160,289 of record NC_085137.1, on the reverse strand, counting down.
TGCAAACAATGAGCACCCAAAATTCGCCAACAATGGGCCACATCCTAGCGTCTACCGACCGCCTCCATGTATTGTTTGCATAACATGTGATCACATACAGACGTCCAAAATTTTACCGATCGCCATCCGACGATAGTGATCGTTGTCAAGTTCAACTGTTACGTTGCACGGCCGAACTACTCATCCACTCCATCAAAACCTGCGTGGAACAGCTCAATGTCATAAATCATGTGCTGTTGGTGGTACCACCACTTCCAAACAAAACGGCTCATTCGAAGAAAAAAAAAACGCAAATACTGTGATTGAAACAAGCAGCAGTGAGTCACTTATTTGACTGGGGTTTCTTTTGGGTATCGCTTGGGCAGCGAGTGAGTATAAACTAAACAAAATTTGGCGAACTGTAACAGAGGGCGTTGTCTCAAGCTTCGTATAGAAGAGACATACAGTGTTTTTTTTTTCAAAAATCATCGGAGATCTCCGGGATTTACTTAAATATGACACCCAAGTAATATTCTGATGACCAATTAGTCTTGTAGAGGTTTTGAGAATCGTTATAAAACCTTATACTTATCACTTTGGTTTTATGATGGTTCTAAGGACATCTTCTAGTCTATTTGACTATAAAATGTTACTTAAGCAGTACTAGTAGCAGCATTTCTCTACCGGTTTGATTATCAAACTGGCAAAAATGACAATGACAGATAAGGTTTTCATTGGTTTTCCATTGGTTTTCATCTGCAGCAGCAAACACCAAAAAAAAAAAAGAAAAAATAAAATTATATGCATACATCACGGCGGGAACTTTTCAATCCGTTCGGCCGAGTATTTCTCTAGAAGCTCCTCTGAGATTTGCACCGAAAACTCCACCGGAAAATTCTCCCGTAAAGGACATCTACCGGGAAATTATCCAGAAGTTCCAACAGTACAGGGGTTCATATATTAGCTTCATTACATTCATATTCACTCCTTTTTGTTTTCGCGAGTCGGGAAAAATGTTGCAAACGGGTTGCCCTGAACGACCACGCAACCCGATTACCGGTGTGATGTGATGCACTATTTGCTTGGCATTGTTATCGCGTTGCTGTTCATTCGTAGTAAGGAACAGACGTAGACATCAGGATATCTAAAAGAAATGTACTGGAAACTCTATGAGTTTCGTCGGAAATTCTTCTTAAAATTTAACTGGGAATTTGCAAAATTTACTGCAGAAGTTTCACCGGGAATGACTGACTCCATAAAATACACCGGGAACCGCCATGATTTTTTAGGGATTCCATATCTATGATTTTTACTAGGAAATCTTCCAGCAGTTTCGTCAGTAATTTCTTCAGAAGTTCCTCTGGTGGAATTCCTCCGAAAATTCTTCCAAGAGTTCCGCCGGAAATTTTTCTCTTCAAGATCCAACGGAAATTCCTTTAAGAGGTCCACCACGAATTTCTCTAAGTATGCCAACGAGGATCAAGGAAGTTCCACTGAAAATTTCTCTGAGTTCCACTGACTGGGAACTCCCAAGATTTCCCGAGACATTGGGTGTTCTAATGGGAGTTCATCTAGGAGATTTACCTCTCGGAATTCTCCTAGATATTCTTTCGTGATTTGTTCCAGATGTTCCTCCAGTAGAGTAAAGTGGGGCAAAAGTTCGAGTGGGGCAAGAGTTTCTTTTGAAGTTTTTGAGCTCAATTCAAATTATTTCTTTCTGGTGTCAAGGTTATTCGAACCCTTTTTGAAAAAGAGTCTTTCACTCCAAAAATTATGAAAATTGATCAATATTTCGAGAAGTTATGACAAAATGTTGGTTTTTGATCAAAAAACTGTAACATGCGATGGCCCTTCCAACGCATGGAATGAAGTTTTAATGAAATCGAATTCGATATTTTATTTTGGGGCGTAACTAGGCATATTTTTAAGATGCTCTAGCATGTATAACTTTTTGCAAAAAAGATTTGGAAATCATATTTTACACATAGTGGGGCAAAAGTTCGAATTGTGGGGCAAAAGTTCGAGTCATGTGGCAACTTTAGGTATAAACCTAAAATTCTGCAAAATGTACTTATCATCTCTAAGAGTGATGGAATTAGTGAGAAAATTCGATTAAAGTTGAAAAAAAAAGTTGTTTTATATGAATTTGGCGGAAAACTACTAATTTTTGGTGTAGTAAATTTAACCCTGATTTGGATAAAATCCAAATCGAATTTTAAAGTGTATTCCAGTTCTTACATCAAATATTAAGTGGTTTCAGGTATGCCTATTACCAAAGTGTCAAAATAGTGTGCTACGGTTGGCGAAATTCCACAAACACTAGATTCGAACTTTTGCCCCAGTGGTGGGGCAAGAGTTCGAATAAAACACACACATACAAAAAGTGTTGTAACTCAAAATTGAAAAGACATTTGGCGTAACTTTGTTCTGCAAAATTTTAGCTCATGGATGGTAGAATCACCACACGATATTTATTTATTTTTATCTGCTTCAATTTTTTGAAATAGGTTGAATTTTCAACTAAGGTCGAACTTTTGCCCCACATTACTCTAATTCTTGCCGAAGCTCCTTGGAAAATACCAGAAGTTTCGGCGGGATATCTCCCATAAGCTCCTTATTCGAGAATTCTTCCAGAATTTTCCCCGGGAGATCTGTTTTATAAGGAATGTTTCTGCCTATTACTCTCATAATTCTCTCGAAAGTTTCTTCATCACATTATCGAGAATTATCCCCAAGGCTCCACCGGCTATTCTATGCAGTAGTTAAGAAAATTCTATTCAAACGGCAGTCCCTGTAAAAAGTTTCTGCTAGAAATCGGCAAGTTGAACTATTGCTTTTGAATACGAAACGGGCCTTCAGTAGGAGCCATGGGCCATATTATTCAGCTTGATATGTTAAGATTATGGTTTACGTTCTTAAATTATGTGGCTTCGTGGTCATGCTGCTAGTGTCATCAAGCATTTGGTCGCATCGTGCTGAGGAGCGTGGGTTCGATTCCCACCGCAGCTGTCAGGAAAAGTTTGCGACTCTGCCACTGAGTGTTGCATGCTAGTACGTTGTCTAGTGTCGTGCTTCCTTAAAGAGCGATAAATGTAATAAAATAAAGTGTTCAAAGTTACAGATTATTTATTTTGAGCTTCATTTCAAGTGTTACGGAACGAGCTCACCAATACAAGCATGTCCGCCGGGGAACAAAACAGAGATGGGCTAAACGGCCTCTGCCATTGGCTCAGTGCTTGTAAAGTGAAGCTTTTTTTTCTCGAAAGAAGCAAAGTTTGTTCCTCTTTGACCGGTGTTTCTCGACCCAAAGCGGTATAGCTATAGATTAGATATGCCTTAAATTGGGTAACGTGCTTCTGAAGCAAATGGGAGCCTGAGCAGCAAAATAATTACTGAGGGTGAGGCTCTCTGAATCTTTCTCATCGCCAGTACATACGGCAATGGATATACTTGGTTTTTATCCCGTTATTGCAGCGCAAATGACATAAACTCAAGTTAATTCAAGTATAATAGTTAGTTAGTTTTCACAGGTTTTTACAAGTTTTGAGTAACACATAAATACACTGAATCATTTCCGCAGTAAGTGAAAACGAATGATCTCCAGTAAGTTTGCTTCACGATAATTCTAAAACAACTAGCTGACCCGACGTGGCTAGCCACGTTAGCTAGGAAACAGTGTTTTTAAAATTTCAGTTGCACTTCTTCACTGCCACAAACGTTTTTCGGTTCATAAAATACTACCGATTCTACTGATCCGTACGGTTTTATATAGTAGAAAGCAAAGTTCCAGAGATTTTTAGAATGTTTAGCTATTTCTATAAAGTTCTCCAAATTATTCTAGAATCTCTCTCCAGAATACTTCTCTCTTGAACGTTTACAAATTTCCAAAAAATTCTCGAAATTTAATGAATTTGGATGGTCCAGATTTTTTAGAAGGTCCATTTTATATTTTTTCTTCGTTTTCTTATTCTTTCTGAAACGTTTAGCTTCTTGAAAGTTCCAGATATTCAAAGAAGTTTGATGTTCCAGAATATTCTAGATGATTTTTCTTGTTTTTGGAACGTTCAGTAGCTTCCAGAAATTTCTCAAAAAACTTATGAAATGGGTTGTTCTAGTACAATCTAGAAGGATATTTTTCTTTCTTTCTGGAACGTTCACAAACTTCCAGACACTTTTCGTATATTTAAAAAGTTTGCAAAAGGTTTTTAATCTTGTTTTTGGGACGACTAGTAATCTCTTAAAAGTTCTTAGAACTTCATGAATGTTGATGTTCTAAAACATCCCAGAAGATCCTTCATTCTTTCTTGGATGTTTATTAATTTCTTTTCGAAAAGTTCAGTGACTTACAGAATGTTTTCGGTATTTGAGGAATCCAGAATATCTCAGATGATTGTTTTACTTCTGGAACATTCAGTAACTTCCAGAAGGTTTCTGGAAATTTTATGGTTTTTATGTTCCAGAACATTCCAGAAGGTTTTCTTTTGCTTTCTTGCTCAATGCCTTACTTCCATGAAGTTTTCAAATCTTATTAAGTTTAAACATTCTAGAAGGTTCTTTTCTAAAACGATTAACAAATTAGAAGTGGTCATTAGAAGAGGAAGTTCTCAGTTAATAGTTGTGGGAGAGCTCATAGACAGAAGCTTATAGCTGATAAGCAGGCTTTGTCCCAGTTGAGACATTACTTCAAGAAAAAGAAAATATTCCATAATGCTGCAAAAGGTTCTTCCCCTCCTTTTTAAGCGTCCACAAACTTCAAGAAGATTCTCGAAAATTTAAAAAGTTCAATATTCCAGAATATTCTAGAACTTTCTTCACGGAGAACAGACATCCAGGCTAGAACAAATCCCATTCAGAAAGTAGTGTAAGGATTTGAATCTTTATTTGAGTAAGATTGCAAACCAATACACGATGACAACACTAACGCCGCTAAACACCTTATTGCCACAGTCAGTGGTAAATTGAAACATTTCAAGTGGTGAATTAAATTAGTATGGCAAATTAACCGACTGCAGCGCCACGCTATTGCCGCTTGTGTTGCCGATGAAATATTCCTTACACAAAACGCACATAGGACTTGGATGTCTGTTCTCTGTGCTTTCTTTTTTTTTCTGAAACTTTCAGCAACTGATACAACTATGGTGAAACATTTCAAAGCGTTACGGACAGACAGGCAGATAACGCTGGGCTTTTATATATATGATGATTACTATAAATGTTCATTCACATTTTATTATAATTACAAGTGACATTCCTCCAACATATTTTAAGAAACTCTTCCAAATTTCAAAAAGGAACTAAATGGCAATATGTATCGGTGTCTCCCAATAAGATCGCCGTGACTAACGAAACACTTCAGACAAAACATTACCCACATACGGTAATATATCATGATTCATGATCGCACAACCAATCGTCATCATTACTCAGCTCCCATAATATGTACACTGTCATAGTCGATCACGATCGTTGCGGAGACATAGCAGAAGCAGCGCTTTCGGCGATCGCTCTCGCAGCCATTCAGTCGAGTCGAGAGTGAGAGCGTTATAACCTTCAAATCGAACAAAAGTGAAATTTGAGTATTCAGTCGCATACATTTTCGCATTTTACCAGTGTTTTCTTCCTCCATTTGCCTACCCTGCTTGTATGTCTGTCTGAACGTGTAGGTACGAACAAGTCAGCTGGTTTCGCATGGTGTATTATGTAAAATCGCAACGACGACGATCACCCAAAACTACAAACAAAACCCCAAAACGTGCTCCCAGGCAATAAACACTCTCCGGTTACGATGAACGACGACGAATGTCACTTTCGCTTTCGCACTGTTCAAACAAAACCATCGCATCGCGGCCCCAAAAAAAACGAGACTCGACAAAATGGAACAATTCAACCAACCTAAATCGGAATCCGCACCGCGCACGCATCGGATAGATTACTTCACCGCGTCACCGACGCAGCTTCCATCCTGTCTCTGCTTACGGCGATGCTGATTGCTGAGACATGCTTGTGTCCAAATTTGGACAAAACGAGCCCCCCGCCCGTCTCCAAGCCCACCCAACAAGTCGGACCTCCCTCCTTGCTCTTGGGCTGCTGAGGAGATAAGTTGATTCGCGAAAAAGAGGACAGTCGCGTCGCCGTTTATGTGTCAGGGTCAGGCCGCCGGAATCGTCATTGTCGACCGGCTCCGGCTCGCGCTGTGCTGGACGAATGATTGTTGCACGCAGCTTTCGGAAAAAGATCGTGAGCACTGAGCAGATCGCGTTTGGGTGACTCGTAGGTATGGTGGTGAGAGTGACTGAGCGTTTTAGCGATGATTGCCAAATTTGACGGGGTAGTTTCTACACGCGGAGTGATATATTTTCAAATCGATAGACGGAGATTAATTTTTGGCGCGAAACTGAAAGTGAAAATTATCAAGGAAGGAAATTTAGAAGAATCGTGAACCGAACAAATTGAAGTCTGTAATGTAATGTAATTGGGCGTTTTGATAGAATAACTGTGTTGCGGACCAGTACTCTCAGCATCAGGAGGGGGATATTCCAAGGCGATACCTTTAGCCAGCTATAGTTCTGCTTTGCAATGAACCTCTTCAGCAGAGCACTCCACAAAATCAACTATGGCTATCAACTGAAAAGTATGACAAGGAGCACAAGAATAACCCACAGCTTATCGACGACCTGAAGCTGTTTGAAGATGTCAGAATCAGTACAGAGGTTGCATAACCACAACTGTTGCAGCTTGTAACGATGTTCAGCAACGACATCCGGCTGGAGCTGGGAATCGACAAATGTCGGTCAGTCCATCTTCTTCGTCGGGGTCAAGTAGTGCACGCCAGCTGTTTCCGCGTCAACGAGATTCGGAATATGATTGAAGGCGATATGATACAAATACCTCGGCTTCCTCGTATTCACTACACAGCTATCAAGAAGGAGCTGCAGGACAAGTTCATGTCAACTGTGTTCTGAGGAGCTTTCTGTCAGCCAGCAACAAGATGAAGGCGATCAATATATTTGCTGTGCTCCTGTTGACCTACAGCTTTGGGGTGGTAAAGTGGACCAAGACTGACCTCGGCGCATGGCATGCGGCACCTAAACTCGTACTTTGAGAGAGTCACCCTACCACGCACAGTAGGAGGAAGTGGCGTCACCAATATCCAGGCACTATGTGTCTCCCGCATCAAGCAGATGCGGACATATTTCGTAGAAAGTCGGAACCATCACGAAATGTACCGCACTGTATGCAAAGCTAACCACGGTTACAGCGCCTTGCATCCGGCGCAGGAGGATTACCAGTTGAACTGCGACATCAAAACCGTAGACGTGTTGATCGTAACGTGGAAGCAGTAGCAGCTGCGTGGAACTTACTCGCATCAACTGAAGCTCGATCACATCTATAAGGCGGCATCGAACGCGTGGCTGGAGCGGGGTGACCTCTTCTCGGAAACAGAAGGTTTCATGGTAGCCATCCAGGACCGGGTAATTGCGACGAAGAACTACCGGCGGTACAAATTCTACGAAGATGTGAAGGACCGCTGTGGGAAGTGCAATTCAGTAGGGGAAACGATCGAGCATGTCGTTGCAGGCTGTTCAATGTTAGTTGGATCAGCATACCTCGATCGTCATAAGGAAGTCGGCAGGATTATGCACCAACAGCTTGTTTAACCCTTTGGAGCCGGAACATAGAAACGACTGTATAAATTCACGCATTTAATAAAACAGAATATTTTGAAAACATTAGTTGTAGCAAATTAAATCATCTATTCAGAAAAATATGGAAATATTTGTATTTGGGGCTTAACTGTTAACCTTGAACATCCTGAACATCATGAATTTTGGAGAAGCGGAATAATTGACACAATAATTGTTCTATAAACTGAATATGGATATGAGTTCTTCAAGATTATCAAAAGGTGTTTAATACTCTGGGATGTTCTAGGTGTTTCAAACTATCCTGCAGCAAAGCCCTTCAAATCTACAAAAATAATTCTAGGTGTTTTCAACACGAATAAAAGCGTTGCATAATCTACTGGGATCCATGAAGCTCTTGAAATCTACAATGTCATTTAGAGACATTATAGGGATATTCCAGGTCAGCCAAACTATGTTGGAGTTCAGAACTTCAGGTCTACACTCGCAACAGTAGCTCAATCTGTTATACTGACTAACGTTGCATAATCAACTACAGTGACTGGACCAATCTAACGTCTACTTGATGTTATTTTAAACCTTTGGGACATGCAGAATCGTCCAAACTTTCCTATGTATAAAGAAGTCCTTTAAATCTACAAGAATAACTTTATGTGTTTTCGCCATAAATAATATCAATGCATAATCTGCTGGGATCTGTGAAGCTCTTGAAATCTCAAATATCATTTAGATACACTATAGGGACATTCCAGGTCAGCCAAACTATCTTGGCGTTCGGAACTTCAGGTCTACACTCGTAACAGCAGGCATGGGAGGCAGGGATGGGAACACTCACTTGCAAAGAGTAACACTCACTTGCTGTTTTCTCAGCTCAGAAGCATGCAATCAAGAAACGATGTATGGAAGACTTTTGCCTTGTGATTTTGTCTAAATGTTTGTCGAATAGAGTAGGGGTCGCACACGCATCCCAAAGTCGTGACTGAGCTGTGAAAGCGACTCTCCACGAGGTGAGTGTAATTTACATTCACCTCGTGGAGAGTTCCCTTTACAGCTTCCTCATAACTTTGGGATGCGTGAGCGACCCCTACTCTATTCGGCAAACTTTTAACCAAAACCACAAGGCAAAAGTCGTCCATACATCGTTTCTTGATTGCACGCTTCTGAGCTGAGAAAACAGCAAGTGAGTGTAACTCTTTGCAAGTGAGTGTTCCCATCCTTGATACTGAGTAACATTGCATACTCCATCGCGGTTACTGGACCAACCTGTAGTCTACTATATATTATTATAACCTTTTGGGACATTAAAGGTCGTCCAAACTATCCTGAAGATTATCTCTTGACAGTAACAGTAGTTACTACTCACAATGAACTGTAACACTACACATCCAACTGTGATTTCCCTGGCATTTCATGAGTCATTCAAAGATAGTTTTGAGGTATTCCAGATCAACCAAACTACTTCGGAGACCATAGCTTTAGGTCTTTGGAAAATGAAGAAAAAAATTAACCACGTGGTTTATGGACAGCCCTAAGAAAGAGATTATTACGGCTGTAGGCGCCATGTAATATATTGCACGACAGTTGTAAAGCTATGTTCACTTAGAATCCGGAATCATGTCACATTTTCTAGTGGCACTCTCAATGAACATAATCATCATTCTTTTGCAGCACTCTGATCATACACTAATCCTCTTTAAATGGTGAAAATTTCATCGATTTTCTTGCAACGAGTGAAAAGTTATTTCAGATTGAAGACATTGACACGTTGAAAATTTAGTGTGGTCAGGTACGACAGTCGCGAAAAATGTTAATATCGTCAAAACCATTATGTGTTATGTGCACAGATGTTGTTAACCATGGCATAAGGAAGTGTCCTCGGAAGAAAAAAAGCTTGGGTTCATTGATAAATCTGCTTTGAATTTGAAGATTTGGCAAGAAGTTTGAACTCTGGGCATGGTTTTTCGCATCAAGATGATGAGAACCAATTCATACAAGGATGACAGCCTCAAGAATCGCGTGCTGCTTTTCAAAAAACGCACGGATATGTAGAGGTTTTACCTATTTTGATGAGCTGCCATGACAGCCGGAGACGTTCAGTGATATCGTCACAGATGGGTAGTGTTTATCAACGAAAAAACACTCAAATTTCGCGTTTTCTATTGCCCCTCATTTCACAATAAAAAAAAAAGTTTGGCAATTTTTCTTCGGAATCCTAGTCAGACTAGCCAAGGCACTCAGGACACTGCATAGATGACCTGATTGTTGAACAAACGTGCGGAAGGGGTTGTTGCTAAAATTTACCACCGTTGTGCAGATTTTTAGAGAGGTCAACACTGAAAAAGTGAGAAAATGTGTGAAAAATAAAAATTAATTTCAATGATATTTTTCCATGAAAGTACAATAAATAACCTTTGTTTCGAGGGCTTCACCTTTTGTTTGTTATTCCATCCCTAAGATATACGTGATTTTGTCATTCTTTACGATTCTGAATATCCCGAAGTTAGGTCAAAGTCTCTCATTGTATTCTGTGAGCTCCAGCAAGTATAATAGATTATACATAGCTCTAAATAGCCAAAACAGAAACATTAATTCCTGTAGATGCTAGATTTTCAACATCATAAAAGTTTTAATGCCCTAGAAGATCTGATGATGTCCATTAAACATTTCGAAGATTTGCTGGACATGATAGATTACATATCGTAGCTTTGTATAATGATAAAGTTACCGTCACACCCGTAGGCTTTAGGATGTAACCTCAAGAACTGTTTGGCTGATGTAGGATATCCCAGCAGATCTATTGAACTTTCAGAAGACTTACTGGTCATGATAGAATATAAATTGTAGTGTTGTATAATGAAAAAAGTTACCGTTACACCTGTAGACTTTAGGATGTGAACTCAAGAACAGTTTGGATGACCTGGGATGTCCCGACTGATCTGATACTATCTATTGGACTTCCAGAAGACTTACTAGAAATGTTAAAATACAAATCGTAGCTATATATAATGAAAGAAGTTACAGTTACACCCGTAGACTTCAGGATATAAACTCAAGAACAGTTTGGATAACATAGAATATCCCAACTGATCTGATACTGTATTCTAAACTTTCAGAAGACTTACTGGACATAATAGAATTCAAATTGTAGCTTTGTATAATGAAAGAAGTTACCGTTATACACGGATACTTTAGATCTAAGCTCAAGAACAGTTTGGATGACCTGAGAAATTCCGACTGATCTGATACTATCAACTGAACTTTCAGAAGACATACTGGACATAATAGAATACAAATCGTAGCTTTGTATAATGAAAGAAGTTACCGTTACACCCGTAGACTTTAGGATATAAACTCAAGAACAGTTTGGATGATATCTGGAAAAAATATTCTGCATCATAATCGATCTTTTTTATGCTGTGCAGCATCAAAACCACAGAAATCCGTAGAAAAAACGCTATATTAACGCTTGGGAAAATTCCGGCTTCAAAGGGTTATCAGCACAACTTGGTCGACAGTTTTGTACCCTACTATACTGCCGTTCTACGCCCAATTGTCCCATGTTATATGGGAATCCCATATAACATGGGACAATTATGCGTAGAACGGCAGTATAAGTACCAGCCAGTCCCGGTTCTGGTTGCATAAAGCTGCATACGGACGTCCTCATTTGTATCATCAGACCCGATAACATATTTTCAAAATTTAAAATGTTATTTTCTCAAGTGCTCTTCCGTTTTGGAGAACTTACAGAAAGATCGCATTCATAATTTTCATGTTTTTTTGTGTCGTGAGTCCGTGATATACGGTTATTATGCTAAACTGTTGATGTTTCGACCTTCTTATAGTTTCTCCGCCATATACACATTACAACGGACGTGAAACTTTTGTAACCTCATTCACCGGAGAAACATCGCAGCTCCACACCATTAAGCTTCATTATTGACGCGAAACGACGACTACAGCGACTACGACAACCAAGTGTCCTCGAATGAATCGCTCGCTCCGACAAATCGCCGTCGTTACGCATTTCAACGCACAGAAATCGAGACTTCAAATTTTCGACTTTCCCAAGCATATAGTTCCAGTGGCAAGCAGCAGCTACCAGCAGTTACGCACAGTCGGGGCCACTACTGAGCTGCGTAGCTTTCGTCACCACCCCCGAAAAGTCGTTTGCCATTACCGCTGCCGGATAATTTCCACCAAATCGTCGTAGGTGTACGCAACTCGCATAAAATTCAATACAGCCGAACCGAACGTCGCCGTCAATGAGTAACAAATCGACATTCAAGGCATCTTCTCTTCGAGTCACCTACCAACCCGCGAAACAGCTGCGAGGGGGAGTAGCACCACAACCAAAGTACCGTAGATTGGGGGTAAATTGATCAGAGTGAAGTCCATATTAATATCTAAGCTCAAATGTACGTAGATCCTCAGATGAACCTCAAATTTTATCGTATTTCAATGCCACAATCGTATAAGCGTACAAGCAATGTCGTTATATGATCAATGATCACTGATCTGTATTATTACGTTTGTTTTTAATCAATCACCCGCCTTTCAAGGCTGACTTTCTGGCTAAATTGTATAGAAGAAGCTGTACAAGTGTATACATAAATTCGTGTAAATGTATATATAAAGTCGTATAAGTGAGTATATACTATACGTAGCTTTATTGATAGAAATGGTGTCTAATTTCGATTCTAGGTCCTTCCAGGATCATATGGTAATGAAAGTTCTCTTGAATTCTTTGGGCATATAGAATCTTCGTGTCTGTAATTCGATACACGAAAGTAAAAATACTCATTTGCAAAGTCAGCACTCAGTTATCTTCATAGAACACTAAACTAAGAAGTAGGCTCTGTCCAAGTCAGGACATACGTACTAAGAAAAATAAGAAAATTTTTCAAAAAACTAATCAACTTCCCTCTGCTTACGGTACGCTCAAAGAAATAAAAAGAAACGAAAAAAAAAATCCACCAACTCTCCAACTACACACTCAAAGTACGCTAGCTCGCGCGAAACAAGATCATAACCGGTAACCGAGAGCTGCGCGACTCAAGACGTAACAGCAGCAGCAGCGGCGACAGCGCCGAGGAAACACAGCCGGGCGGCGGTTTAAACTTAACACACTTTTAAATTTCAATAGCAGGCCAGGGTTACCTTACATTGAAAAATAAAATTTATCCAACCCCCATCATCCGCCGCCGATCCATCCGTCCCCACTGACTGTGTACGGTTCAGCTCGGCTCGGCTCGGCTGGGGCGCGCTCACGCTCGCGCCTTCCTCGCCGGGCCACTGGCTGCGCTGTTGCAATGCCTATGGGGATCGCAGCTAGCGACGATCGATGATGGTGGTTGGTTGGCGCATAGAGGCCGCATGGGGTGGGTATCGCAGCACTACTCTCGACTCGGACGCGCGATGCGATGCGACTCAACATCAGCACAGCCAAGCTAGAGAGAGACGCGGGGCCGAGCAGACAGAGTGCAATTTTTTTCTGGTATAGTCAGTTGGTGATCCAACGAATTATGGGGGTTTGAGGTTGTGGGGTGAAAAATGACTGCAATGATCGGAGCACTATAGGTAACGAATACATTCATGCAGAAGTGGTGGCGGTAGAAAAGCAAGAGCACGCAACTAGCGTTTGATATTTGAAAATGACTAGAGGATAGAAGAGAAAATTACGAAAAGAATATAGTAGGAAACAATAGGAAAGAGTAAAGAGAAAAGAATGCAAAAAGAGAGAAAATTATAAAAATTATACAAACTTATCTGAAAACCTGAAGGATAAAAGAAACATCAACAATAAAAAAAGGTTGAAAATTACGAAATAATAAAACAACACAACAAAAAAAAAAGATGAAGTATACACTACTTAGTAACACCTTGGATATTCTGGTTGACAGTTTTGAACTCCGGGCATCTTCCCCATACCAAATATAGCCATATTGCATGGTTTTAGAGCCTAAAACACCGGCTAACAGCCGCCATTATGGATTTGGAGCAGCCATCTTGGATTTAGACCGCCATCTTGGATATTCTGGTCAAAATTTTTGGACTCCGAACAGCTTCCCTATACCAAATATAGCCATATTGCATAGTTTTGTTGTCTAAAACACCATTAAACAGCCGCCATCTTGAATTTTGAGCCGCCATTTTGGATTTTAGATCACCATCTTGGATATTCTGGTCACCATTTTCGGACTTGCCCAGACTTCCCCATACCAAAAATACACAAATTGATTGTTTTTAACGCCTAAAACTCCATGAAACAAATCTTCAATTTGGAGTAGTCATCTTGAATATTAGGCCACCATCTTGGATATTTTGGTCGTCGTTTTTGGACTCCAGACATCTTCCCCATACCAAATATACCCATAATACATGCTTTTGGAGCTTAAAACACCATTAAACAGTCGTCATTTTTGAACTTTAGTGACCCCACACCGATGAATCACCTTAATTTTGTACACTATTTATGAATCACCATGTTGATCAAATGAGAGATCCATAAACTGTGGTCATTTTTGCCGATTCATAAATTGTGGGGTCACTGTACATACATCTTTACCATACCAAAGATACCCTTAGTTAGTTTTAGGGCCTAAAACACCATTAAACAGCCGTCATCTTGAAGTTGGAGCAGCCATCTTGGATTTTAGATCGCCATCTTGTCGCCGTTTTTGAACTCCAGACATTTTCCCTATACCAAATTTGTATGGTTTTGGAGCCTAAAACACCATTAAACAGCCGCCATCTTAAATTTGGAGCCGCCATTTTGAATATAAGGCTGCCATCTTGAATTTTGTGCCGACATCGTAGAATTTCTGGTCTCCATCAGTGTTGATTTACAGACAAAGTTCGTCAACAAAAATCTCCGCATCCCATGATGAGGCTTGACTCAGTTTTAGATACGGCCAGTTCTACCGGTGCTGCTGGTCTGAATCACTGAAATGGCCATAACTCCGGAACGCCTTGACCGATCCGGACCATTTTCAATAGCAAACATTGCGGTAACATTCCGGTTCAATTCGAGCTATAATCCAAAAAATCGGCCAATGGAAAGTGCCTCAAAAGTGAGTGAACTTATTTGCGCACAGACACACATACATACACACATACATACATACATACATCATCACAATTCGTCGAACTGAGTTGATTGGTATATGTGACTTGACCCTCCAAGACTTCTATCGAAAATTGATTTTATTTGAGTGAACATATATCCTATTAGAACACTTTGGTGTACGAGAAAGGCCAAAAACATGATGAAGAAAGTAATTAAACAAAACAATCGGGACAGGCAAAATATTCAGTTCTAAAAGTGAGATGGGACCCACAATATTTCCAGGATTTTCATGGGAGCTTGAAAGAAGAAGTATCTTGGGTCATTCCAAGAGGATATCAGGAGCTTTTCAAAAGGTTACAGGGAGTTTTCCCGGTTTTAGAGCCTCAAAAGAGTCGCCATATTGGATCATGGACCGCTATCTTGAATTTTGAGCCACCATTGGATTTTTGTCCGCCATTTTTCACTGCGGACACCTTTCCCATATCATGGTTCCCATTGCATGGTTTTTTAAGCCTAAAATCAAAACAGTAGCCATATTGAATCATGGGCCTCTATCTTGAATTTTGGGACGCCATTTTGAATTTTTTGTCACCATCTTGAATGTTTTAGTCATCATTTTCGGACTCCCGACATCTTTCCAGTCGAGTCAAGTACAAGACACTGAAGACGACCTTACAGTTCAGGTCGAAATACGTATCTGTCAAAGGATGCAAATTCTTAGTGGAATTCAAAGGAACAGTACTTAACGCGATTTTCTTTTTCTTTTTTTATCTATCTTCCCCACAACAATTGTATCCATATTGCATGCTTTTCGAGCCTAAAATTAGTTAAAACAGCCGCCATGTTGAATTTTGGGCCGCCATATTGAATATTAGGCAGCCACTTTAGATATTTTAATGGCCATTTTTGGATTCCGAACATTTTCCTGATCCTGGTAAGGTTTTAGAGCCTGAAATTCCTTACAACAGCTGCTATCTCGAATTGTGGGCCGCCATCTTGGACTTTGAGCCGCCATCTTCGATATTCTGGTCACCATTTTTTAACTCCGAAAACAAAAAGTACACCGATGTAATCAAGAAAATAACTTATTGTGTTATAAACAGATCAAAACTATAACAAAACGTGATATATATCTAGGCATCAAAATAACTAGTTTCTATCATAATTTGATGCAACTTTGTAAAAATTCTACTGAGTGCAACCCGACCAGAAAATTGTAACAAAAATGTAACATAATCCTTACAAACCATGAGATTTATAACTCATTGTGTTATAATCATGTTCAACATCCTTAGTGTTTTCAAAATACTATAACTCAATTATATCACGTTATGTTATAAATGTTGTTTGGTATCATCTAGTAGTGTTATCATTTAGTTTTGAGTCTTGGACATTTGGAAAAATGCTATAAAATTGTTTCAAAATTTGATATTGTAATCCTGAGGTTAAAATTCATATCAAATTTTGTTAAAATTTTGATAGAATTGTAACAAAGTAGGAAATTCTTAAAAAATAACAATCGTTGTATGAACTTCATAAGAAACCGTTGAAGGAATTTCTGAAAGAATTTGTGAAGAAGTTCCTGCAGGAATTCCTGTAGGAATCTCTGAAGGAGTTCACGGAATAAATTTCTTGAGGAATCTCTGAAGGAGTTCCCGGCGAAGTCTTTGAAGAATTTGCTAGGAAAATTCCTAAAACATTACAAGAGCAATCTCTCTAGCAATTTCAAGAAAAAAAATTTCTGAAGGTATTTCCGGTGGAATCTTTGAAGAAACACCTAAGGGAATCCTTGAATGAACTACAGGAGAAAACTTGAAGGATTTTCTGAAGGAACTCCTGAATTAATTCTTGAGAAAATTGCTGATGATTTTCAAGAAGAAACTCGCGGAATAATATCTGAAAGACGTTTTATAGGAATCTCAGATGGCGTTTCTGGAGTAAATCCTGAAAGAGATCTTGAAGGATCTCCCGGAAAAATCTCTCCAGCAATTCCAGGAGAAATTCCTAGAGGAATCTCTTAACGAATTTTTGAAAAAATCCCTGAAGAATTCCTGAAGAAGTACCTGAAGGAATTCCTGGACAAATCCTCAAATGAATTCTGAGACAAATTCTCAAGAAATCACTGAGTAAGTTTATGTAGCATAAAAGTCTAAAAGAATTCCTTGCAAAATTCCTGAAGAAATTCCAAGAAATCCCTGAAGGAGTTCCTGGAGGAATCTTTGAAGGAATACCTCGAGAAATCTCTCCAGCTATTTCAGAAGAAATCGCCGAAGAAATTGCAGGAGGAATTCCTTGAAGAATCACTGAAGAAAACCACGAAGGAGTTCCCGGAGAAACCTCACAAGGATTCCAGCAGAAATCCTTGAAGAAATTGCTCGTGAAATTCCTGAAAAACCTTCAGAATGAACCGCTGATCGCGCTAATGAATTTTCTAGAGGAATTTATGAATACACTTCAGAAGAAACCCTTGTCATAGCTTTTAAAAAAAATTCCTGATAAAACTAGCGAAAGTCCCTTATAAAACTAGCGAGCCACTGAAGAAGCTCAAATATAAATCTTGCTGGATGAATTCCCGAAAAACCCCTAGAGGAATCGCTGCAAAATTCCTGGAGAAAATCCTGAAGGAGTTTGTTGAGAAGGAGATCCTGGAGAAATCTCTGAAGGAACTCTGGGAGAAATCACTACAAAAGTGCTGAATGAAACTTTGAAGGAATTCATGGAGAAATCTCTTCAGTAATATCAGGAGAAAACGCCACAGAAGAATCTCTGAAAGACTTCCTGGAGGAATCTCTGAAGGAGTTCCTGAAGAAATCTCTGTAGGTCTCCCGGAAGAAATCCCAGCAGGAGTTTCTGAAAAATCTTTTCAGCAATTACAGAAGAAATTTCTCCAGCAATTTCAGGAGAAATCTCCTCAAGAATTCTAGGAAAAATCTCTGAAGGATTGCAAGATAAAATTCCTGTAGCTCTTCCTGTATGAATCTTTGAAGAAGCTCCTGGAGAAATCCCTAAAGGAGTTCCTGGAAGAGTTTCAGCTAAATTCCTCAGTTAACTTCAGGCGAAATATCTCTGAGAATTTCAGAAAAAAATCTTAAAGAAATTACTGGTAAAATCCTTCAAGAAGTTCGTGGAGGAATCTCAAATTAGTCTTCAAAAAGTTAAAAGGTTAAAGAAAAATAAAAAAAAAAAAAATTCATAAAAATAAAAAAAAAAACTTCCAAAATAACATTTGTTTTATAAAAAGTTTAAAAATTCAGAATAAACACAATTGCAAAAATAGTATAAAGAAGTCAAATCTTCAAAAAGTAAAAGAAGAAGAATGAATGAAAGAGATACTTACCAAAAAAAAAACATAAAAAATAGATGAAAAAAAAACAAAAAAAGGAAAAACAATTTTCAAAATAGCATTTGTTCTAGGAAGAGTTGAAGAATTCTGAATAAACAGAAATAAGATAAATAGTTTTGAAAAGGCAGGAAGCATTCAAGGAATCCCTATAGAAGTTTATGAAGCAGTACCTGGGAGAATTTGAGTACAAATCCCAGAAAGAGTTCCCGAAGGAATCTTTGAAAAAGAAATCTCTCAAAAAAATCGAGGAAAAATTTCAGAAGAAATTTTCAGATGAATTAAAGAAATTCGTAGAGAAATCTTCGAAGAATCCCAGAAATAATTTCTGGATAAATCATTGATGGATTGCAAGAGTTTAGTAAGAAATCCCTCAAGGAATTCCAGGAAATACTCCACAACAAATTTAAGCAGAAATTACTGCAGGAAGTCCTTAAGAATTCTTGGAGAAATTCATGGGGAAGTTCCTAGAGAAATCTCTGAAGGGAATCCTTGAGAAATCCATGAAGAAATTCCTCGCGGCTTTCATGCAATCATTGCACACTGTTGGTCTCGAGTAATCCAGGGACAAACGCAAGCATAACGTCAAGACGGAAAAACGGATTCAAAGACTAGCTAATCAGTTTTTATGTTTTACTTGTTAACCTTCATTTTGTTATTGTGCAGGTATTCATCAGATCAAAAAAAAAAAAAAAGAATCGGATAGAGTAGGTTGGGTTGGGTTTCCAAATTTAAGAATCCACCTGAGTGGGAGATAACCGGGAAAGTGGGTTGTCATTTCCAAACCAAAGGAAAAACAAGAATAGAAGAAAGAGAAAAGTAAAAAATAAAAAGATAAAAAAACGAAAAAAATATACAATTTTAAAAATAACATTTGTCTTAGGAAGAGTTTAACAATCCAGAATATAAGTGTCAATGACACTGTGTCATAAATTGAAACAATCCTCATAAAGTAAAAAGAATAATAGAAGAAAGAGATACATACAGAAAATGAAAAGATAAAAAAAATAAAAAAGTAAAACAACTTTCAAAGTAATTTGTCGTAGGCAGAATTGAAAAATTCTGAATAAACACAAATAAGAAAAATGGTTTAAAAACGTGGCATGAATCAAATTCGTTTTCAAAAAATTTATGGTAGAAGAAAAAGATACAAAAAAAAATAAAAAAAGGAAAAAACTTTCTTTTGAAAATTTTAACTAAGGCTTATTTTTCACAAAGTTAAAAACTTTCAAAATAACATTTGTCTTGGGAAGAGTTGAACAATTCAGAATATACACAATTGAAAAAAAAATAAAATAAAGAAGTTTCACAAATCAAATCAGTCTTCTTAAAAAATAGAAGAATAGAAGAAAGAAGTACATACAGAAAATAAAAAGATAAAAAACAAAACAAAATAAAGAACTTTTAAAATAATTTGTCGTAGGAAGAATTGACAAATACTTAATAAACACTGATAAGAAAAATGGCATAAATAAAATTAGCCTTCAAAAAGTTAAAAAGTAGAAGAAAAGATACAAAAAATAAAAAGATAAAAAAACAGTAAAAATCTTTCAAAATAACATTTGTTGTAGCAAAAGTTGAAAAATTCAGAATATACACAGTTGAATCAATAATACAAAGAAGTCAAATCAGTATTCAAAAAGTAAAAAGAAAAATAATAGAAGTAAGAGATACACAAAAAAGTAAAAAACTTTCAAATTAACAGTTGCTTTAGGAGGAGTTGAAAAGTTTTGAATAAACACTAATAATAAAAATAGTTTGATGAAATGGCATGAGTCAAATCCGTCTTCAAAAAGTAAAAAGATGAGGAACCAAAGAAAAGGATAAATAAAATAAATAAAAAGATAAAAATAAAACGAAAACAACTATAAAAATGCAGAGGGCAATCATACGATTTTGTGACACATACAAAAGTTCCACTCGATCTAGTCTCGGTGGGTGGTAGAAAACGAACGAATGAAGGAAGATTATCGACGGCGAATAACCGTGATTCCAAGCAAAGCAATGCATTAATGGTGATGGTGATGGTGGTGGTGGTGGCGCTGCTAGTGCCCGGCACTACCCAATAGATCGGGTGGCAAAGTTTCAAGTTTACCAATGGGCAAAGCGGTGGCAGTAGATTTTTGGCATTGGGAAGCAAAAACTACACACATATGTATATAAGCATAAGCAGCCAGCACTGCGGGTCCCAAGCGGCGTGGAAAGTGGCCAAATGGCATCAAGTGGAGAATGGTGGTGGCTTCAAGGCGAACATGGAATGGGCGATGAGCCACACATGCACTGAGTGTGTGTGTGTCTAATTGGAGGATTGTTGAAATTGACATTTGGAGGCGAGTTTTTTTTTGGGGGATGGAAGTGGATGCTCAACAAAAGAAAAAAAAAAGAAAAGAATTAAAAACAAAACAAATACATTGAAGCATGTAGGGAAATAGACTTAATGAAAAAATGCAGGAGAAATAAAAAAAGAGAAGACTCAATCAAATCAGAATCAAAGCAAAGAAGAAATTAAAAAGGTACATCCAGCAAAACAAGGAGAATGTGGCGAATCAGATGTAGCAGAAATAACTTCTAAAAAGCATCATAAAAACTTCAAATGAGCTCCAGAGAGAGCATCTGCGAAACTTCTGCATTGAAGCCCCAGAAAAGTGAAGGTATGAAGGAAGCTATCGTGCAGCTTCAGAGGAACCTTATGTGCAGCTTCTAGACGAAGCTTATGTGAAGGTTCATAGGAAAATTTATGGGAAGCTTCAACGGAAGCTTTCATGAAGCTTTGGAAGAAGCTTCTATGAAGTTTCAAAGGAAGCATCTGTAAAGCTCCGAGGAAGCTTCTGTGATGTTTCAGATGAAGTTTCTGTGGAGATGCAGAAGAAGCATATACGAGCAACCTTATGTGAAGCTTCACAGGTGAAGCTTCTGAGGAAGCTTTTATGAAGCTTTTTAGAAAGTTTCTGTGCAGTATCAAAGAACGCTTCTATGAAGCTTCAGAGGAAGCTTACGTGAAGTTTTAGAGGAAGCTTTTGTGAAGCTTCTGAGGAAACTTATGTGAATGTTTTCAGAAAGCTTCTGTGACACTTCAGTTCAAGTTTCTGTGGAGCTTCAGATGAAGCTTCCGTTAAGCTTCAGAGGAAGCTTCTGTGAGTGAAGCTCCAGAGGAAGCTTCTGTGATTCTGAAGAGGAAGATTTTGGGAAGCTCTAGAAGAAGTTTTTGTGAGTCTTCTGTGAGCGTCCAGAGGAAGAACTGTGAGATTTCCGAGGAAGCTTATGAAAAGCTTTAGTGGAAATTATTTATGTGAAGCTTCAGATGAAGCTTTCATGAAGCTTTTGAAGAAGCGTCCGTGAAGTTTCAGAGGAAGCTTCTGTAAAGTTTCAAAGGAAGCTTTTGAGGAAGCTTCTGTGACGTTTCAGATGGAGTTTCAGAAGAAGCTTATGTAAAGCTTCAAGAGGAATCATATGTAAAGTTTCAGAGGGAACTTATGTGAAGCTTCAGAGGAAACTTTTATTAAGCATTTGGGCAACTACACATTTCATGACCATTCCAATCACTGCTACTACTCCACTGTCCCATCAATGACACAACCCGCATCGCATTGCATGTATGACGTCGACTATCTAAACAACCCCCAGGCCTTGTTCAAACGACGACTACTCACGTCCCCTCATTCCCCCTCTCCGTCCCACACTCCCCCGGATCGGAAGGTCCACCCACACAGAGCCAACAGAGCCGCAATCGCGACTTTGATTCCGCCTGTTGTGGCCCGACTAAAACTAAAACTGCATCGAAACCCAATCGACGACCCATACCTACCACCAATAGACACAGCCGACAGGCAGACAGACACACATGAATGCATCCAATGCAGTTGGTGGCGGCAGGGGGCTGCCTTGCCGTTTTGCATTGAGCCAACAGCGACCGACGAACAGACGGAAGATAGCAGTCAGGCCAGAGCGCTAGTCAACCGCCGAACCAGCCAACCGCTCTAGCTGTAGTAGGTATGTAGAGGCATAGAAAAAAAAAAAACAGTACGACTCTAATCTACCCTTGAAGTGGTTAGCAATAACTCTCGCAGCTGAACGGCTATGCGGAGGAGTTCGGGGTAAAACGGCGTCCTCTCAAAACGTTCATCTGTAGAAGAAACATGACTTTGTTTCAAAAAGCACTTCTCATACGTTAACATCCAAAAAAAAAACATTATTGCTGTACAATAGATAAAAAGACCGCTCTTAAGCTTGATTTTATAAATTTTAGCTGAATAAGCTGTTATACAGCTATCATTGTTACTTGGGATATGTTCAAATTCTAGAAATATTTGGGGATGTCTACATTTCGGCAGTTAAGTTGACGTCATTGTCTGTCAATCGAAAGACATTTGTAATGTTCCACTTTTCGAAAACATTTGTTTTGCATCACTTCAGGCGTGTCAAACGGCTGTTTTAGAGTTACGAAAAAAGGTGGCGAATTTTAGCGTTTTTGCCTTCAACTCCCACGATGGCCGGGGCCCGTGGCGTAGTTGGTCACACGTTCGCTTCATATGCGGATGGTCATGGGTTTGATTCCCAGCCCCGGCAATTGCAATTTTTCGTCAGTTGCTCTTCACCGAGAGCGGCTGACACTGACCCTCTTCTGAGCCCCATGGCTCAAACGGACCCGCATACCTGGACATCGGCGAATTGCTACTCATAATGGACCCCCAATCGGACTGGAAAGGAACAACGGCCACCTATTATCCTTGTGCTCATCATTCTACCATGCAGAGTACAAAAGTGAAAGCAGCAGAAAGGCAACCAGTTCGATAAAGTATAATAGAATACATAGTAGGGTGCCAATGAAAATCGAATTTTCGAATTTCAAAAACGGGTAGTGCTCAAAAGTTTCGTCTCCTCAAAAAAAGTCCCCATGCAAAATTTCAGCTCAATCGGACTTCGCTAAGGGGTGGCCCAAAGCGGTCAAAGTTTGGCTGTTTTGAAACACGAAAAATATCCCAAGGTAGGGATACATGAAAATTTCGAAATCGAAAATTTTTTTTTGATGCCAAATGCCTTAAAAGTGCATGAAACGTCGAGATCTGGTGTTATCTCAAAAAATTTTTTTTGGAAAAAAATTGACTTTTTGGACTTAGAAAATTTTTGAGTTGGGAGAGTGAAATGAATTTGAAATGGAGGATTTGAATTTAGTTGCGGAAATATTCATAGCAATAGTACTGGAACATGTCTTATATCATCGTTGGCAACTGCTAGCATATTATATATCATATATCGTTAGGGTAGTTCACTTATTTTGCATTAGGGTGGTCCTTTTTGTAGGAAAAATTAAAAAATAAGATAATAGTATTAAAAAATCTCTTATATACCTGTAAGTCATTTTCAATGTTGAATATATATAATATTTCATTAGGGTGGCTCATTTATTTTTAATTAGGGTGGCTCTTTGAGATGGAAATTAAGAACAAAACAATATTTCCAGAAAATTTACCTCTCATATTTTTGTATAGTTTAAAACCATGATGCTTTATTGGCATGTTACACTTTGTTGAGATATTCCTAGACCAACATGTGGAAAGGGCGTAACAACCATTGCGAATTTCTGCTTCTTATGTCCCTGGATTTTTTTACCAGTAACAGATAGAGCTGACTCTCCTCTATCTGTTAATTGGAAAAGTTTGCATAATATATTGAGATATGCCCAGAAGGGGCTGTCCATAAACCACGTGGTCATGAGGGGGGGGGGGGTTGTTCGGCCAATGATCATTTTGTATGGACAAATAAAAAATTTTGTATGGACAAATGACCAGGCGGGGGTGGGGCCCAAGTAACATTTCTAGTTTTCTTATAGAATACAAGTTGTTGTTATAGTCTAACCGTTAAAACTTGTTTTAAAGCTTAGTGGTTTTAACAGCTCTAATGAACCCATGACAAAACCCTATTAAACCCGAAAAGGCCCACCCTACAGGAGGTTGTTAAAACCATTGCTTAAAACGTTGAACATGCTACTTGGTTTTATGATATATTCTTGTAGTCTACTACACAGCATAGATAACATCTGTTTGTAGGTTGCAAGAAAACAAATAAGCCGTTTAAAAGTTCAAAAAACATCTTAAAAGAACTATTAAAGCCAAAGTCTTAAAGTTAATCTGAAACAAGTATCATCACATAAAGTGGCAGTGCAATTGCAAATTATTGATAATGAAAAAACGATAATTATGTCGGTCATCCATGTCAATAATATTTAGTTTTCAATTTTCACGGAGGAAATCTCTGTTGCTATGACATATAAATTCATGCCAAAAAAGATTGCCGGTGTAATGCATTAAAATACTTCTGATTAAGGCAAAGCGCCACGCCATTTTGAGGATTTGGGCATTCTAAAAATAACAATTTTAATCCAGCTTGCTAAACTATGCATTCGAATCACAATCCAAACATCAACATGGCGAACATAATTTCCAAGCAGGAATTGATCATCGTGTTGAAAAATATGGATGCCGTCATGTTAAACCCTCCTAGTTTTGTTTGAGATTTTTTAAGATCAGTTAGGTGCAAAAGCAACATGTTCTAGAGTTGCTGTATTTTATGAATACGGTGCGAAGACTAGCATATACCTACTTTTTCTTAACGCATACATTTGTGCACTACTCAAACACAAATAGGTTTTATAAAATGTGGATCCAGACTGTATGCTCTTAAGAAGTCGCTGCTGCAGCGAAATGTAAACAAACCATTTTTTGCAAAATTTTCAGTGGTGTTTCATTTTCTAAGTTGTTTTATTTGCTCGCATGGTAAGTATACAGTGAAAATCAATAAGGAATTTCGTAAACCGGTTGCATCTGGCTTTTCTCACATAAAAGTGAACTACCATGATGCCGGAGCCAGAGCAAATGATGCCATCCCTACCACCCATCGGTTGCTTCTGAAATCCCGGTCACAAAAGCGCATTACAAGGTTAGTTTGGCCGCCTAGCTGTAAAAATTAAGGCCGCCAGAGATTTTCCCATCAGATTTACTTCAAATAGAATAAAACAAAGTTGTTTCCTTTTCTGTTTGTGTGGCATAAATCTATCGATCAAAATATGATCGCATTGCTAGCTCCTTAGCTAGCTTTAATGCTTCCAGTGGTTATTCCAAAAAGGTTTAAGATGGCTTTATTACGACTTTATGTAATCTATCAGGTTTTAAAGCTGATAAGACGTGATATACCTGCGGCTGAGAAATAGGTTTTTAAACCAAGTTTCTGTACGCTCTTTACAGCTCGGTTACAATGAATATTTTGCTTAGCGAAAAGGCAAGCAGATAAGTTTTATTCAATGAATTTCTAGATATCCAAAAAGTGATTGAAAGTTGCTTGTATCGTTAAAGCTGCTTGGCAATTTAGACTGCATCACCAAACCTTGAAAAGCTTAGCAAATCCATGACAAAACCTCAATAAATAATGTCTAAGAGCAGAAAGGATACAAATTGTTACTTGGGGGGGGGGGGGGCTTTCAAAAGTCCCAAAAAAATGACCACGTGGTTTATGGACAGCCCCGAATGGACGAGAAAGTAAGTAAGTAAGTAAGCGTTTGCAATGGTTGTTCCGCAACACAAATGTTGGTCCAGATTTTTATTATGGTTTAAAATAAGGAATAATAAACTGATTTCAAACGTATCCAAATTATGAAGCTTGATAGGCGATGATGATGTGCAACAAAGGTTTTCTGTTTATCTTTTCTAAAAAGATTATTTGCTTTGGGCTGCTTCATTTCTGAAAACACAGTAACGTTGCTGGGGAAAGAACAACAGTAGGTTGCTTTCTATCTATCTAAACAAAACATACCTTAGCTATAGCTGTATACTTGTATACAAGATTAAAACGAAATATTTTGCATGACTCGTTAATTTAGATGTTAATTGACCAATTAACCTTTGCTAGATTGCTTAAAAAAAATGTTTCCATGCTTAATGGCTTGCAGTCAAAAAAGCCCAAAATCGCATGTTTTGCCCTATAAATTGAGGTATAGCTCAAAATTGTAACGTGTTGGAGCAAATCTGTGCCCGGATTCGGATTCAGCGACTCAAAAACTGTCAGAGACACATAAGTTTCCTTTTGAGACAGACTAAAATTTAATTTTTGTTTCGCTGTGTTATGTGCTCTCTCTCTCTTCCGGAATCCTTGTTGGAAACTGATATTACACAGAGGTATAACAAAAAAAATGAAAATAAAAGTTAAAAAAAAAATCAGATGTATTTTAGGAACATATATTCGATGTAAAACCAAAAACCTATCAGCATGATTTTAGTAAATATCACAAAACCGTTCCCACTCTTTCGTTACGTTCCTTTTACTACGACCAAGCTTGTTCGCACTGAATGTATGAAAATTATGCTCTATTGATTTACACCACCGAAATCATCGTATTTAAAAAAATCTTCCTATCTTAACTGATAGAATGATATTGAAATACCTAATTTAAATGTCTTTTCGAACTGTCCAAAAACCGCACCGCAGTACCACACTGAGCACACGGAGAGAATTTTCTCGGGTGAATTTTAACGCTCCGTGCGAAACTGCGTTGAGGTTTTTTGACAGTTCGAAAAGACATTTAAATTATTTCAACATCCTTCTATCAGTTAAGATAGGAAGATTGCATGAATACGATAATTTTGGTGTTGTAAATCAAAAGAGCATAAATTTCATCCGCTCAGTACGGGCATGCTTGGCCATGACCATTGCAAAAGTAAATTAAATTATATCTGCAAATACCGCATAATGAAAAATTCCCCATCTTAGGGGTTCAACAAACAGTTTTACTATTCAAACTAAACTCTTCTTCCTCATAGAAACAGCTGAATAAATATTTACTCGAATTTTCGGATTTAGTCTCACAAAACTTTTCAAAATCTTACATTGAGATGAACCTCTCTAGTAAATAAATCTCTTTGGTAGTCCGTACCATAATATTATATAATATTATAAATACAAATTAATATTATATAATATTATAAATACAAAATAATTCTGTAGATAGAAATCGGTTTTAACCACTATACTGATGCCGTGATTACTGAAATAGAACGAAAGGAGAGATAATAATTAGAGAATATCCCATTATAGATAAGTCACCGATAGATTTGCAGGAAATCATGGCTTGAAGCTATACGAAAAATATTAGCTGGTTGAATTTTCTGGAAGTATTTTTTGATCTTAATTTCCAAAAAAACAACCCTACCGGAAAATACAAATACAAATACTATTATCGTTTTATTTATTTATTTTTCTACAAAAAGAACCACCCTTATGCAAAAAAAAATGAAGCACGCAAAAAAAATCAAAATTTAAAAAAGAAAATAAAAGATTTCATGAATAATTGAGGATACGCCCAGAAGGGACAGGAGAAGCAGAAATTCGCAATGGTTGTTACGCCCTTTCCACATGTTGGTCTAGGAATATCTCAACAAAGTGTAACATGCCAATAAAGCATCATGGTTTTAAACTATACAAAAATATGACAGGTAAATTTTCTGGAAATATTTTTTTGTTCTTAATTTCCATCTCAAAGAACCACCTTAATTAAAAATAAATGAGCCACCCTAATGAAATATTATATATATTCAACATTGAAAATGACTTACAGGTATATAAGAGATTTTTTAATACTATTATCTTATTTTTTAAATTTTTCTACAAAAAGGACCACCCTAATGCAAAATAAGTGAACCACCCTAACGATATATGATATATAATATGCTAGCAGTTGCCAACGATGATATAAGACATGTTCCAGTACTATTGCTATGAATATTTCCGCAACTAAATTCAAATCCTCCATTTCAAATTCATTTCACTCTCCCAACTCAAAAATTTTCTAAGTCCAAAAAGTCAATTTTTTTCCAAAAAAAATTTTTTGAGATAACACCAGATCTCGACGTTTCATGCACTTTTAAGGCATTTTTCATCAAAAAAAAATTTTCGATTTCGAAATTTTCATGTATCCCTACCTTGGGATATTTTTCGTGTTTCAAAACAGCCAAACTTTGACCGCTTTGGGCCACCCCTTAGCGAAGTCCGATTGAGCTGAAATTTTGCATGGGGACTTTTTTTGAGGAGACGAAACTTTTGAGCACTACCCGTTTTTGAAATTCGATGGTCAAATTTTTCCCATACATTCCATTGGCACCCTAATACATAGGCTCTGTACAATACTGTAGGTACAGCTGTCAATTGAAATCGCTCACGTAGTGCCCTAGTGGACAATAGAGCTGTAAATTAGGTTAAGTGATTAAGAATAAAAAAAAAAACTCCCGAGATGCATTTTACACCAAAATCCCCCAACTATTGGTGCGCGATTAGCCATAGCCCAACCATCCAAACAACTGCAACTACGGCGATGAACGAAAGCCATGTATTATTGCTGTTAGAGCCGCTAAATGACGTTTGCTTTTCATTGACGTTGACCTACAACCTACATTAGGGGCGGCTTAGAAGTTTGACCTACTGACTGACTGACTTGGCGTTGTCGTACTCGATCCACAGATAGTCGGACCTAGCACAGACGTAGACTGTGCGTGAACATTTGTAATGTTTTACACAGTGGATCACGTATGAGTTTCGCAGTAGTACCGGTAGAAGCGCGAATCATCAATCTGTATTCTTTTTGATATACAAAAGAATGACAGATATGTGAAGCAAATGTCAAAGTGAAAACCATCGTGACCGACAGCGTACTTCTGGGTACTGTCACTAGATGACTCGTTCTTCCACAAAGCGACTGATAATCTCTTTCCTTCATTTGTTTGTCTGTGATCAACCGATACGGGTGTTGGTTTCGACAATGGCGGCAGCGTCGTCGAAGGGCGATTTTCTTCCGAAAGCATTACGAAGCCGGCGCTGCGCCGCCGGAACGTGAAGTGCTAATCGGAAGTACACGACGACGTCGACGACGCAACGCTACGCTGCTGGGTCGGCGGAATTGAGGCCGACTAAGTAGGCGAAGTTTAAGGTTAGAGTTAGCCCTTGGGGGCTAAGCTCGCGCACCACTGACTACGGCACACACGGGGTTCGATCGACGGAAGAGCTTTGGCGCGAAGTCGCCATTGTTTTTTTGTAATAATGCGCGTAGTGCCCTCCCCCTTTTATCAAGTATGTGGAATGACTATACGAGAGATCGACATCGGGGTGTGGATGTCAATAGTTATAAGGCAAAGTGTTTGCCGCACCCCTTATCATTGTGCAAAGCCATATAATTGAAAGTACCTAACGCTAACCCTCGATGCAGAAGAAAGAGTGTTTAGAGGGCGCACACAGGGAATTCACTACTTAGGGAACGGAACGATGATGATTGAGTGTTTATCGCGAAGCATCGCAGGCCGACCGCGCTCGATGCGTGTACTTGAAGTGTGCGCGCGCGTGCCAGCACGGAATTTTATTAGCGGTACAATGCTGAACTTGAAAACTTGGAGGTTGATCGACGCAGCGAGATGCGTCATTGTTGTTGGTGGAGCTTGCGTGTCTTGATTCGATCAATAAGTTGTAGTTACAGCAAAACGTTGAATAATGTTCCAGTTGGATGATTGCGTTCTAAAAGGTTACGCTAGAGTTGGGCACGAAGCCCGGAAGTGGCATGTCAAGGTTCTAATAAGCATCTTGAACAATTAGGAAGTTATGGTTTGAAGTTCCTGCGACTAAGCTTGACCTGAAGTTTCTTGGAAGCTCCAGAGCTACCGAGAAACTTCTGAGAAGCTGTAGACGAAGCTTCTGGGAAGCTCCAGAGGACGCTTCTGGGTAGCTCCCGATGACGCTTCTGGGAAGCTCCCGAGGACGCTTATGGGAAGCTCCCGAGGACGTTTCAGGGAAGATCCCGAGAACGCTTCTGGGAAGCTCCAGAGGAAACTTCTGGGAAGCTCCAGAGGAAACTTCTGGGAAGCTCCAGAGGACGCTTCTGGGAAGCTCCAGTGGACGCCTCTGGGAAGCTCCAGAAGACGCTTCTGGGAAGCCCCAGAGGACGCTTCTGGGAAGTTCCAGAGGACGCTTCTGTGAAGCTCCAGAGGACGCTTCTGGGAAGCTCCAGAGGACGCTTCTGGGAAGCTCCAGAGGACGCTTCTGGGAAGCTCCAGAGGATGCTTCTGGGAAGCTCCAGAGGACGCTTCTGGGAAACTCCAGAGGACGCTTCTGGGAAGCTCCAGAGGACGCTTCTGGGAAGCTCCAGAGGACGCTTCTGGGAAGCTCCAGATGATGCTTCTGGGAAGCTCCAGAGGACGCTTCTGGGAAGCTCCAGATGATGCTTCTGGGAAGCTCCAGATGATGCTTCTGGGAAGCTCCAGAGGACGCTTCTGGGAAGCTCCAGAGGACGTTTCTGGGAAGCTCCAGAGGACGCTTCTGGGAAGCTCCAGAGGACGCTTCTGGGAAGCTCCAGAGGACGCTTCTGGGAAGCTCCAGAGGACGCTTCTGGGAAGCTCCAGAGGACGCTTCTGGGAAGCTCCAGAGGATGCTTCTGGGAAGCTTTAGAGGACGTTTCTGGCATGTTCCAGAGGACGCTTCTGGGAAGCTCCAGAGGACGCATCTGGGAAGCTCCAGAGGACGCTGCTGGGAAGCTCCAGAGGACGTTTCTGGGAAGCTCCAGAGGACGCTTCTGGGAAGCTCCAGAGGATGCTCCTGGGAAGCTTTAGAGGACGTTTCTGGCAAGTTCTAGAGGACGCTTCTGGGGAGCTCCAGAGAACGCTTCTGGGAAGCTCCAGAGAACGCTGCTGGGAAGCTCCAGAGGACGCTTCTGGGAAATTTCAGAGGACGCTTCTGGGATGCTCCAGAGAACGCTTCTAGGAAGCTCCAGAGGATGCTTCTGGGAAGCTCCAGAGGAAGCTTCTGGAAAGCTCCAGAGGACGCTTCTGGGAAGCTCCAGAGGACGCTGCTGGGAAGCTCCAGAGGACGCTTCTGGGAAATTTCAGAGGACGCTTCTGGGATGCTCCAGAGAACGCTTCTAGGAAGCTCCAGAGCACGCTTCTGGGAAGCTCCAGAGGAAGCTTCTAAGGAGCTTCAGAGGACGCTTTTAAGGAGCTCCAGAAACCACTTCTAGGAAGCTCCAGAGGACTCTTCTGGGGAGCTCCAGAGGACGCCTCTGGGAAGCTCCAGAAGAAGCTTCTCAATAGTTCTAACCGTTTTCAAGAGAAATTTAGCTTAAATACGTTTGAAGGATACCTAGAATACACTGCTTCAGTTAATGAAGGACGTTGATTACCTGCAAAGAGAAACAGAAAAGAAACTCAATAAGTATCACATGATCAAAGAAAAGATAAATTATCGTCGTTCAGACTTCCACTCATCTAGTACAGGGTTATTTTAAAGCCTTAAAACTACATCTAGATTATTACTTTAAACGAAAATACGTATTACATGCGTTATTTTTATTTTTATTGTTTTTCCATTACCGAATCTCCATCAACAGAAATTACCTCCGAACTTGAACTTAACCTCATCGCATCACCGCCTTCGGAATCGAAACCTGATCCAACCTTATGCCTGTCACCGGCCGGTAACTGTGGTTCCGCTACCCCAAACCAATTACCATTGACCCCCAAAAAACCGGAGCCAATCCAAACAAAAACCCAAGATATAAACCCTTAAAACAAAATCACTTAACGTGCCATCATCATTCACGGTCATCCTCCATAGAGGTAGGCATCATATCGATGCGACGCTGCGACGATGACGACGCCCCGCCGGATGACAGATAGTTTAGTTAGCTGTCCGCAACCTGCGGACGATGGGGTGGTGGCATTTCAGGGTTACGCTGTTTAGTTGGGTCCATCGTCGTCGATGGTAGGTAAACACATCGCACAAGCTGTTCCGTATTTCACAGAAGCGCGCGAGCTGCGAGCTGCGAACTAGTGCAGCAACAAAGTAGTTGAATCCCATTAGTAGATCTAGATGAAGACGCCGCCGTCGCAGCATTTGGTGTACAATTTGGCAGCTCGTCTTCCTCATTTTACTCTACCCTTGAATGACAGTCAAAAATGCAGTGGCGGCGAGTGGTTCATCCATCCCTTCCTTGGACTCGGATTTGATGGGATCAATGGGAAGCTTTGTTGCCACAGCCATTCATCATAAATTTCTCGGATAAGGGGGGGTTCTATTTTCGGGGATAACGCCCCAACCCAACGTGCATGCGTTTTTAGAAAACAGTTGGTTTGTTTTACAAAATTTGAATAGTGAACGGTTGTTTTTGTTTTTCTTTTTTGCAAGGAAGTTGGCATTCTTCTGATTGTAGAGAAAGTAAATAACCGAACGTGAGAAATCGGCTATGTAATGAGAACGTGATTTATCGCGCCTACGAGGCATAAAATAAAAGTTAAATTTACTTGTGCAACAGAATGAAAACAGGTTGCTCATTTTTTGCATTTTCAGAAACGTAGAAAATTGTACCGAAAATAACTGAAGATTGCACCTTTGAAGATTTGGGCACACTGGAAGTGATTTGGCATGGTTGCCAAATTGATAGAAGGAAAAAATACACATCTCTCATTAAGAGTTTATCAAAAATTACAGAAATTCAGATTTCGTTAACTAGGGAACAGAAAACTGGCCTATCAGTACTACGTATCTTAAGTATAGGGAATGAATCGTCAACGGCTCTACAAAAAGTTTGTGATGGACTTGAACATAAGAAATTTGATCTTGTACCGACTTTTCGAACCCTCTAAGCAGAATACTCTCTTCGAATGAGTGTAATCAGTTTCGTACCTTTTAATTCCGCCCTATGTTGCTTATCCTTTGACAGATACGCGTATTTCGACTACCACTTGTAATCTTCCTCAGTGGATAACTGACACTGATGAAGATTACAAGTGGTAGTCGAAATACGCGTATCTGTCAAAGGATAAGCAACATAGGGCGGAATTAAAAGGTACGAAACTGATTACACTCATTTGAATAAGAAATTTGGTTTTGACGTGTATCAAAATACCAGAACATGTTAAACGCACTGCAACTACATATTCCGCCCGTGAGCATCACGAGATAACCGATTTTTGATGACTGTCCTTCCAAAATTATGCAATCCAGATCCGAGGAACTGGGTTTTCATATAAGAAAATGCTAAATTTGACAGATACTTCATCCTCATTCACGCTAGGTGAACCAGTTCCTCTATCCCACACTCAGAAATAAAAGTATACACGGAATTACTATTATTTATGCATTTTGTATCCGCATCTCTCTCACTCTCTTTCTGTTTTCATGCTATCTGGCGCTTCACCTGAGTTGACGAAACACTTCCCTTCAACCCAGGCTAAACGGCAGATAGCATGAAAACAGAAAGAGAGTGAGAGAGATGCGGATACAAAATGCATAAATAATAGTAATTTATACTTTTATTTATGAGTGCATATCACGCCCAAAATTAAGCGCATTTTGTGGATTTCACTGTTTGCCTCTTCCTAAAGGTGCTATTACACTCTTTGTGCAGACGCCAAATATTTGCCCACTTTTGTCAGATAAATTTTGGCAGGTTGTTTGGCTCTGTTTGTCCTATTCGTTTTTCGAGAGTGAGAAATATTTTTGTTTGTCAGGTAGGGTAAGAAATCAAACTTTGAACTAGTCAAATTTTAATCTTAATTTGAACCATTTCAAAATTCATTAAAACGAAATACTTTTCAGGCAAATGTTGTCCCGAAAAAGATGTTAAACAGCTTTCCGTAATATAACCTGATAACATGGACTTAAAAAGCATTGAAAAAAGCGTTTTTGTCATGGAAAACAGGCAATTGAAAAATCACTGTGATTTCACCCATTTCCCCCAACAGAAAGCACATTTTCGGTGCACTTGTACAGCTCATGCATTGTATCACACGCAATATGTGAACACGTCAAATGGAAGCTTATTTATCGTAGAATCGACCAACCGAATAATATTCCGCATAATTTGTAATAAAATTATCAAATTCAAGTATTTCTTACTTGGAGAATGTTATCTTAAGTTGAACCATTTGTAATCTAAATTTGAACTAGTAAACGGGGGTGTGCTTCTAGTGTTGGCCTGTAGATTGCGCTAGTGGTTGCTTTGTTTACTCTTGGGGGATGAAAAATTCCAAATTTATTTCCAAATTCCTAAAGAATTTCGAACATCCTGAGTTGGGATTCCACTGCCTAATGAAAAATAGGTATGAGAATTAGCAGATTCATGTGATTTTTCATTGTTTAGCATGGAATTGGCTGTTTTGTGAGTTGCTCGAGCTGCTGCCGCCAGTAGTTCAAATTAAGATTAAAATTGGTTCAAATTATGATTACGATGGTTCAAATTAAGATTAAAACCATTGTTGATGAAACATAAAATATTTCAATTAAATTCGGTGCAAATACAAACTTTTTACCATTTAACAGAAAGCTTATACCCGTGGCTTTCATGTACATACGATTTTGCCGTAGTAAATTATTTCCATGTGGGAGAAAAAATCACTTAAAATTTGCACTGCTTCAGAAAGCCGCAATTTGGTTCAAATTTTGATTACCTACCCTACACCTTGGTCAAAATTTAACTGTCAATAGTGGTCAAATATTTGGCATTGGTCAAAGAGTGTCATACTAATTTATGTAGGTTTTTACTGTGAGTGTCATACTAGCTTAACTATGGAAGTTGCTGAGTGTGCTTCAGGTGGATTGCAAGAGAGTCAATCTCTCTGAGCAGTCATTGATGCATGCATGACGGCCAAAGAGAGAGAAAGAGAGTTTACCGTAAACATTCGCCTTGACGGAGGCTCTCTGAGAGAATTGCGCTGTGCGTGAAATCATTTTTTTTAACATGGGAAAGGATAGGAGCTGCATTTTCAAATGCTTCTAAAATATTTTAGGGACTTCAGATTGAAAAAAGTGTTAATGTTTTGCAATATACTTTCAATTAGCTACATTATAACTGGTTTTAGACAAAAGTTTTTAAATCACAATGTTATGTCTATAATATAGCGTATCAAAATCTCATTCGATAACATTAAGAACGTTTTGCTTGAAAAAAAATCTATAAAGAATTAGAAGCATTTGAAAATGCAGCTCCTATCCTTTCCCATGTTAAAAAAATTGTTTTCACGCAAGCGCAATTCTCTCAGAGAGCCTCCGTCAAGGCGAATGGTGCAGTGCGTTGTGCGTTTTGTGTGTGTGTGTTTGGCGGAGCTATGCGAAACGAATGAGATTTTTGACGGCATGCCATGCTTTTACTAATACACATGTAAGTGGTGAACGAGAGAGGCATTACACGCATTTCCATATCAGTGGTGACACTCACAAAACGAGGATGGAGAGTGACGTGTGTGGGATTCAGTCAGCGAATCCGATAGCACAAAGCTAGGATGATACAAATTTGGCTGTTATCAGTGTCGAAGTGACCAGAACGCTGATGGTTCGCGGCACGGCTCCTTGCATTGGAAGTCAATCACTGTACAGCGAACGGTTGCCGCTAAGAACGAACAGTAACAATCAGTGCTTGAACCCGAGTGAATATGAAAAATACGAGGGGTTATCAGTGTCAACCACCACTACGAACGAACACACAAAGGGAGCAAAGAGAAACCGAACCAACTGAATTGCGAACGCCGTTCCTCATTAGTCAGTTGATTCGTGAAGCAAACTGACTATGTACAGACCATTTTGTTTTCACTTGCTGCGGTGAGGGAGAAAATGCGGACATGATTTGTTGCTCAAAACTTGTTAAAGCCATCATTTTATCGTTAAGAAAATGTTGGCCGTAACTATTATAGTCGATTTGATTTTAGCACAGATGTAACACTCTGATAATTCTCATCGTACACCGATTTAACGGTCTTTTTCAAAATTTGATAGTTGGCCAACTGCCCAACCGTGGCGCTCGCATAGTTTTTGTTCGAGTTTGATGTTTGCTCACTACCGCCACCTAGTTGGTGGTCGGCCAAACTTAGTCCTTTTAGCATTGGGCGAATATGTTTCCGTGACTATGATTTGAATCGAAAAATGTTCGAAGTGTTACGTCTGTTTGTCTGTGATTTTAGTTTATGTCGTCATTTACACTGTAATGACGGGATAACAACCAAGTATATTCATAATGCCGTTTGCGAAGAGAAAGATTCAGAGAGCCACACACCGTTGAATCACCATTTCTCACTCTCAGCGATAATTCTTATTGCTCCTTCTCTTACTTGCTTTAGAAGCATGTTAGCCAATGAAGGCATATATCTACTGCTATAACGCCGGTCAAAGAAAAGCAAATTTTACTTCGTTCGGGGAAAATGCCTCACTTTTAAGCACTGAAATAACTTTACTTGAGTGAGTGGCGCATCGCATCGCACTGGTGACGATGAGATTAGGTGATGCGTTCGTGATGTACCGTTTCTTGTTGATCATCACTCGACTCGCATTAGCAAAGGATGAGTGATTAAAAGTTGAATAAGGAATTGAAATTGAGAATCATGGTCACATGATATCTGTAATTCTGAATTAATTCCAGGAAGTGGCCACATGTTAAAAAGAAAATAGAAGAATCTTGATGTATATTTTTCAAAAAAAAAACATTTAGAAAAAATCACGGACTTTGGTACTATGTTACCGAAATCTTAACCGATAAATATTTTAATCTGAAAAATTCGGTGAAGTTAGTAACAGTTTATTGAGAAGATGACAGTCATCACTCATAGTAGAATTATCACAAGGATCTCGAAGGAAATCCGATAAAAATCTTCTTACGATACTTAACATACCTACACACGGAATATCTAACCAGAAACTCACAGAAGAACATAACGAAAATCTACCACAGGTATCTTTAGAAAACTTGGTAGAACATGTTAGCAAATCACCAGCCGCAGTACTTTCGTGAGTACAAGGTCATCGAATCTACCAGCACAACTAATGATCTCTCGAATTATTATGAATAAAACCCCATAAAACTCTAGAAACATTCTGAACCCCTCCTCACACATGAAATGCTTTGGAAACCTAATAACTTAAAACTTGTCTAAAACTAACTTGAAATCTACCGAAACTCTGATGATACCCATCAAAAACACAATGGAAACCCCTTCCTGAAATGCTTCCCTAGAAACCTTCCTGAAGTCCGTATGAATTCTCTAAAAACTCCTTCGATCCCACTAAGTACTTCCCTGAAACTACTCCAAAAATCCACTGGAAACTCCCTGAAACTTTTCCGAACCATCCTGAAACTTTATGAAACCTCATGCATTCCATTGAAACCACTTCAAACCACCTGAAATGATTCTTGAACCTCCCTGAAACCGCCTGAAAGCCCTCTGTAAACTCCTTGAAATGCCCCAAAACATCCTGAAGCCCTTTCGAAATCTCTCTGCAACTCCTCTGGAACCGGAACTCCCTTGAAACATACCCGAAGCTACCTTGAGAACTGTTTAAATCCCCAGAAATCCCTTTAAAAGCCCTCAAAATTATCGTTAAACTCTTCTGAAATCACTAGAACTCCACCTAGAACCAGTGGTGGAAAGCATCATGCGCTTGACGTGTTTTTTGGTTCGCATCATACACAATCTTTGCTCACTCACTCGCGAACCCAAAAAGAGAGAACGGTTCACGATTTCCCGGATCGACGAACCAACACAAAACAAATGTCGAACGAGCATAATCGCAGTTGGTTCGCCAGAAGGATCACAATGTAGAACACTTGGTTTGTTGCCATTTTTTGTACACTTAAAGGTAATTAGTTGGGTGTTTTTTGATTATACTGGTCAGGTACCATTCCAATAAATGATATCGACGAAAAAGTTTACCAACATTTGATTACATTACCGAAATATCGGCCGCGAACCTCTAAAATAAAAAAGCATCGCGCTTGCAAAAGATGCGATGCACTCGTTGGCGTTCGTGTCGTACGAGCGTGAGCCACAGACGTACGAACACCATCGCACAGCAAATGTTTGCGATGCGATGGCATTTTTTTGTAGCGCGTAAGCACACGTTCGCGATCAATTTCCACCACTGCCTAGAACCTGCTCCTAACCTCTTAATTTTCCTCTGAAAACTCTCTACTATCTTAACATTTTCTATGAACCTCTTTCTTTCCCTTTTAGCTCTCTCCTCCCTCTTTGCAAACCTCCAGCACAGCTCTGAGTTCTCGACGCATACTAAATATATCTGCGAGTATAAGCTTTGGCTTTCTCTTCTGTAGAACTTCGACCTGTTCCCTGGCTTAGTTAGTATAAGTACTGGTCGAGGGAATACGAAGTCGTAGGTTCGAATCCCACCAGAACGCTATTTTGTATCTCTCAATTTGACAATCAATCAACACTCAGTGTCCTTCTAATTACAAAATTCCCAGTACAGGTGACTATGATTAGGAATCTTTGAAATTAGGATGCCCTTGCATCCTTTTGAAATTTTCTGTGAATCTTCCT
Organism: Aedes albopictus; assembly: GCF_035046485.1. NCBI lineage: Eukaryota > Metazoa > Arthropoda > Insecta > Diptera > Culicidae > Aedes > Aedes albopictus. The sequence goes on along the minus strand of NC_085137.1, from coordinate 458,121,916 downwards.
TTCCCTTTTTGTACCGCTAGTTCCCCTCCCTTCTATAAAACCACAGCTTTCGATGTTCAACAATCTCTTCTGAACAGCATCAGGAGCAATGGTTCAGGAATCTTCGAGATTAGGAGATTAGCGCTCTGGGAAACCTGAGTAGTGGTTGTCTTTTCTTTGTCTTTTCACATGGTAGGATAAAAGCTCCCTTAGTGGAGGTAGTACCAATAGTGGTGGTAGTGCCAATTTTGCACTATTTCGAACAAAAAGCTTGCAAATGACATTTTTAATAGATGCATCATAACTAATTAATAAGATAAATTCAGTTTTGTCTTCAGTATTTGCCGAAAACCCTATTTTAAACAATTATTTTCCTTAAATTTTTTGCTCCTTTGAACCTATAGTGGTGGTAGTATTCCTATAGTGGTGGGTCCCATAAGAATTCAATGGGATGCGCCACTATAGGAACCAATGTTAAATTTTACCTCCATAATAGGAACCGTGTACCTATAGTTGGTGCAAGTGATTTATTAGCAAAAACTGAAATAAACAATGGTTTTTACATTTTTCCTAGCAAATTTAAGTGAAAAACTACTGATTTACGTTATCAGACTTTTTTTTTTGTGCTATTATCAATTTTATTCAATTATTTTTCTACAAGGAGCAACTTATAGCACCACTATTGGTACATTTACCCTATGCTCACATTAGTTTCAATATTTTTTTTCATCAAAACTCGGGTGATTTGGATGTCTCCACATCAGATTAACTTCTGCTAAGGAATAATTTAAGGTTAATGGTTCAATGAATCTACCTGAATGCATTGTGTGTTAAGTTGTTTCTTTACAGATAAACATGTTGAAGTGCCACTTTTCTGTAAGTATTGTAATGCTAACGATATCGTTTTGGAAATTTAATAATCCAGAAAACAATGTTCTAAGAAAATAGGGTTGTTATCTAATTCCCGTCTATCTAAGCACCAACCAATAATAATCGAATTTATTCTTGCGCCACGCCCAACGTCTCATGGCCAATTTGGTATCAATTTATGAATTAGCTTCCATATCATGTAAACAAAAAAAAATAAATAAAAAACACTATAATTTCCTTAAAACAATAAGATTGAATAATTGTCCCCCAAATTCTATTTCCGTCTAGTCCACGTCTATTTTGGACAATACCTGAATTAAATTCCCGGCACACTTTCTACGCGACACTATGGTACATATGATGTTAAAAAAATATGATTTGACCATAGGTGTTTATTCGAAAAGTCAGTTAATTCGCAATCCAAATTAAATCGTCTGTTCAAAGTACGATTGAGTAGAAAGTTTTAAATTTACATGAATGTAGGTTTAGAATAACGACCAAAATATTTCAATTAATATTTTTGCCCACCAGATCATAGTACGCCATCACAGTGATGCAACGAAGAAATCTTTCTCTGTGGTTGTGAAATACGATGTTTCGTATGCAGAAAATCCACGCACACGTTTGTTTGCATCCTCCGGAGACGAAAACAACTTGTTTTTTTTTACATTTTTCAACCAAAAAATCTTTGGAAAACTCAATACACATTCTGTGATAACACAAAGATAGGATCGATGAAAAGAACTCGAAAATGTCAGTTTGGCCCAATTGAAAAATCAGTGTCGAAATGTACAGCTTGCTCAAGTTTTTTTTCCCGTCATCCAGACGGAGCCAGGTCAGTCATAAAACAGTAATACGGTCGCACGCGAGTTCGCTCACTCTCTCACAGGCACCGTCCATTATTATCAGCTTGACCATCGAGGCAAACAATACTGTAGAGGATTTCCACGGAGTCATATCAGTCGATCCTGAGCGACCATTTCAAAAATATCTGAAACTTTGCACAGTTTTTCAATTTCATATAAATCGCCATTTTTTTATATTAAACCTTCATATTCACTCACGACTAACTTTTCAAAAGGGTGTATGCGAAAATAGTTCTAAAATATTCTAAAAGCTGTACAGCAAAAACGGATTGTTCGATTGTTATAAATTTTTCAGCAAAGTTAGATAACTAAATGATGATTCCTTAGAAAATATACACTGTAAAAAATTTCTTTTTCTACTTTGAAAAAATATGGTATTTGTCACAAAAACTCAAATATCTCAAAACCCTATCTTTTTACCAACTTCAATTTTTTAGGGGAAATGGCCCATTATATCAGCTATCTACCATAAAATTTTGGTGATGGTAAACTGATAAACAAAAAAGTTATGACATTTCAAACATTTCACAATTTTTACATTTAGTAACAAAAAAAAATTTTTTTCTGTGTAAATTATTTCGAGAATTATATTTTGATGCTGATTTTATTGTAAAGGCTACCGCCTGAATTAAACATGTTGTTTTCATGATACTTTAGTTTGATTATTCGTAATTACTATAGTATCTATTTGAAACTTAGACGCGATCCAGTGTTGTGATCAAAAATATTGAGATTGTCATACTTTTTATTGTACGTGACTGGTGAAAAAATCCCTTGATAGTGTTGAAAAGCTGTTGATTATAAGAAAAATGGAATTGAATTTATTTTTAAGACAAAAGCTGTATAATAAAAGTTTTTTTTTATACGCGTATACGTCTAGTTTATCCGCAAAAAAAATCCCTCTTACACACTTATTTCTGAATTGCCTGTTCGGTACTTTTTTGACGAGATTATAACAGCAGTACGATCTCGGTAGTTTCGTTAATCGATTTTACTGAGGCTCAGTAAAACAACTGTCAAAATCGTATGGAAAAGGTAAACAATGCATTTTTGCTGAACGAGTTCGGTGCTCAGCAGTTTTAATCTCGTCAAAAAATTACCGAAATCGGTAATCAAAATTAAGTGTGTAGAGAACAGACTTTATGATCGGAAGAATGCGAGTAACTTCAACAACAACAAATGCATAAGAGGTACATACCACAGACAAACAGACGAAACGCCTAGAACAATTTTAGTGAAAATTCATCGCCCAGTTCACACTATCACCACCTGGTGGAAATGTTTCACGAAACACTGCGTTGTGCAATATCGTCATCAGAAGGCGCTAGTGTGAAACGTCAAACGCAAAGAAAAACGATGGGCGCTCTTCTTGTTATGAAAGCCACAACCAAGATTCAAAATGATCGTTGAAGGCGTGGTCAATGAAAATTTCGCCAGTGTTACGTTTGTTTGTCTGTATACATACCTGACAATGCTCACGAAAAAAACAAAAAAATACTACCGCTATGAATATTAAAAATTGTATAGTATTTTTTTTCTTCAGCCACCAACACCAAACAAGTAAGTTAAAATTAATAAGTGATTTTGTTTATTATAATCTAACGAACAAGATGAACAGTCGCTTTCTCAAAGGTCTTCAACTCAACGCTCTCTTGTAGACCGTTTGATGAAAAAAAATGTTCAAAAGAGTTACGAAATCTCGCCGAAAGCACCATAGATAAACTGAAAGAGACTGGTTATGCCCAAATGTCCACATTGTGTACAAAATTACGCATTTGCACGTCCTGCCGTCTAGAATTTGACAAACGAGTCATCTGTATATCATCGGTAAAGCAGGGCGCAGGAAGTTCGAAAACGACAACAACTGAGAAATTGCCATCAGCGACATCTGTTTAAACAATTTAATTACGCCCCTTTTCAAAAATGCCCTGTAATATTCTTCAACATCTATACCCATTTCAATATTTTTAACGTTGCAAAACACGCTTTCAACATTCATCTTGAAGAAGAGGGAAAACACTTGTCCTCAAATGTAACAGCAAATTAATGAATAAACGACTAATGCGCGGAGGGCGTGATAAAATCGGAACATTACGGTACATAGTATATTATATTATATGTATATATAATATATAATAAAAACAACTTGTTTTACTCACGCAAGGCCATTAACAATAAAATCAGCATCAATCTTCAATTTCCGGCCGAAATAATTTACACTAAAAAAAAATTATTACTAAATGTGAAAATTGTGAAATGTTTGAATTGTCATAACTTTTTTGTTTATTTTCATGGTAGATTGCTAATACAATGGACCGTTTTCTCTAAAAAATTACGTTGGTAAAAAGATAGGGTTTTGAGATATTTGAGTTTTTGTGACAAAAAATGATATTTTTTAATGTTAAAAAAAGATTTTTTTCACAGTGTATATTTTCTTAGGAATCGCCATTTAGTTATCTAACTTTGCTGAACAATAAAATCAGCATCAAATCGCGATTCCCGGCCGAAATAATTTACACAGAAAATTTTTTTTTACTAAATGTAAAAATTGTGAAATTTTTGAAATGTTATAACTTTTTTGTTTATTAGTTTACCATCACCAAATTTTTATGGTAGATTGCTAATACAATGGACCGTTTTTCCTAAAAAATTCAAGTTGGTAAAAAGATAGGGTTTTGAGATATTTGAGTTTTTGTGACAAAAATGATGTTTTTCAATGATAAAATAGATTTTTTTTCACAGTGTATATTTTCTTAGAAATCACCATTTAGCTATCTAACTTTGCTGAAAAATTCATAACAATCGAACAATCCGTTTTTGCTGTGCATATTTTTGAATATTTTTGAACCATTTTCACATACACCCTTTTGAAAAGTTAGTCGTGACTCTAAATAAAAATTTGATATCGAAAAATGGCGATTTAGATGGAACTGAAAAACTGTGCAAAGTTTCAGTTCAATAGAAAATCATGAATTAAAAATTTTCCTTAATTTTGATGCTGTTGCTTGGAATCGCTCTGTAACAACAGTGGCAATGCCGGTCGATCGACCGATAATTACCGCTAACCCCGATCCTGACGTACCACAACCTACCTACAATAGAGAATTATGATCCGACGATCATACGGACAGACGATGCTGCGATTAGACAAAAGGTTTCAGTCTTTCAGAAAAGGGGAATGGAGAAAGAATCGATTCCATCCCATTCATGACATGATTCTCCCGCGAAACAAATCTGGTGACCGGATGCGCTAGCTTTGCAAACATCGGTTTTTGCAGCGTCGCTTTTCGCTTTGCTAATCGAGAACAACCGGGCGACGCCGCTGCCACTCGACTGATGACGACGGATCATTTGTCGCGTGAGCGGGGTGGTGGAACGACGCGGGAAACAAAGTAGGCAGGCACAGCAAAATATACACAAAAGATCGCGCTGCCTGCGCACAAGAACTAAATATAGGTCAGTCGAACACAACCCGAGCGCGCGCAGGAGACGACGGTGACGGTGACGACGATGCCGATGTCGCGTACCGGCGCGGTGGCGTCGCGTTACTCTCTCTAAATAGTAGCAAACAAAAGCAAAAAGACGAGCAGAAGTGAAGCGAAGTGTGAAGCGCAGTAAAAAAATTCTTTCAATTTTGGTCTGGCTGGTGTCGTCTCGCGGAGGCGCACTACATTGCGCTGCCTGCGCACAAGAACTAAATATAGGTCAGTCGAACACAACCCGAGCGCGCGCAGGAGACGACGGTGACGGTGACGACGATGCCGATGTCGCGTACCGGCGCGGTGGCGTCGCGTTACTCTCTCTAAATAGTAGCAAACAAAAGCAAAAAGACGAGCAGAAGTGAAGCGAAGTGTGAAGCGCAGTAAAAAAATTCTTTCAATTTTGGTCTGGCTGGTGTCGTCTCGCGGAGGCGCACTACATTGTAGTGCGTCTTGTCGAACAAAACGCGAATGCAGATTGGAAGAGGAAAATTTGCGGAAGATTCGCTGCTAGTCCGACGACAAAACGGTGCGCGCCAAATGATGAAAAATGAAACGCCACTTGTTTTGTGTCCACCCACCTACGAGATCATTATCCCAGCTCCCAGCGCAGTGGATGACGACTTTGACGCCAACGACGGAAGGAGGATGACGCCGAGCGGCTATCAATCATGGCCGCCTTTGATGCGAATAATTTTCATCGAGAGTGGTGGCGAGTCATCAGCGCGAGCGTCGCGTCGGCTTGTTTACGTTTTTGTTGTGGTGTATTTCGATTCGCGCGTGAAAATTGCGATGATCTGGTGGTAAACGTTCTGCAATGCCAGGGACGATTGAATCTAAAAACAGACTGAACGCGCCGTGGCGTGCAGCTTGCTGCTTTAGGTTCAACACACATGGAAACATTTGTAGATCTTGTTCGGGGCAATCTAAAACATGACGAACATCATATCTGTGGTCACCAAGTGGAAAGTTTAAAGCTGTGCAAAGTGATTTAAAGGTGTTTTTCCAATCGTTTCTGTCAATCTGTCAAACTTCTGTCAATGCCGCAACTCTGTCACCTTTCTGTGCAGCAAGTTCTGCTTCCGCTCGTATCGAAAGCAGAACCTGCTGCCACGTGACTTCCTAACCTCGGGTGTTCGCGCAAAACAAACGTCCAGTTTTCCAAGCGAGAATACACCGAGCAGGAATCACGCACCTTCTCGAGCAAAACCCAGAACCGGCGCGCTATCGGTTTTACCTTGGCTTAGGCCATCGCCAAACACTCACCGAATGCCGTGGCAGTGTATGGTGGGGCCACTCTTGGCTAAGGTTCGCGTTCCCGCGGTCGATAAGATAGTGCACGTACCGACTGGACGCGCGATAGTGCAAAGCCGCGCACACAAAAAGGTCGCACTATCGCCAACACCACTTGCTGGATGCGTGCCTGCTGCCCTAGCCACTTGATTCACAAACAAAGACTATCCACAAACGAACAATCAAGGCTGGATTGTTTGGAGCGAGTTCAGCGGAAGGCTGCCGTCCAGGAGAAAGGCGATATCTGCTGAAGCCCTTTAGCGCGGAAAGCAAAGCTGTTGGCGAGATTCAGGCGGGAAAATTCCATTGCACGTCATTTCGCGGCTTACTCATCCCTTATTACACAGTAAACAAAAAATTGAAAAAAATGTTCAGCTATTTGGTTATATACGTTTATCTCAAGAATGCCATTGAATAAACATAAATTTCCCAAATGAAGGAGAACGTGCCTCTGGAGCCAAACTACTGATACCTGATATTCTATGTACCTACATCGCCTGAATGTATTCTATTCTACTATATCGAACTGGTTTCTTTTTCTGCTGCTTTCACTGTCCAGTGTCCATAATAGAACAAGTGAAACCACTGTGCATCGCTGACAATTCGCGTTCGGTTCAGTTCTATGGCAGATAATGTCCCAGCCCTGATCAAACCTGGTAGTTGTTGTAAACAAACTCGAGTTTCTAGGTTATCGCTGATAACGGCCCACGATAAGCGCGGGGAATGTCTCATGCACACCTCACTGACTGTCAGAGTTTCCCTCTTATCGATCACATCCCATATGCCGCCAAAAACCGGTTTCTTCAAATAATGAGGTAGGTGCCCACGCTCGCAAACGGAAGTTACTGTTGCTGCTGCTGAGGCATGCAGCTGCGAGGGACGCGAGGACTCACAGGCCTTCAATCTACCACCACCACCTCTTCAAAAAACGCGCAAACCCCATTCAAATCAATCATGCACCTCGACTCAACGCACTTCCTGGTGGCTGATGGCTGCTACTGACTACACAGTGCACGTTGTCATCGAACCGGCGCGGCGTGGCGGCCGTCGACGTTGTCGTCCATTGCCAACCAGCAGAGAGTGCAAGATCGCGCCGCCAGTCGAGTTAGCCAATAATAGCACTAAATTGCATCTAGCCCGGCACACTGCATCGCGACCACAGTCAGTGCAGTGCCAGTGTGGGTATTAGTTTGTCGAGTTTGTTGAGCCTTGAATATTCTAAAGCGATAAATTTGCGCACTGAAGTGACGGGACGGGACTACGACAACGGCGGCGCGGCACAACAGGCAATCGCCGGTGGCAATGGCAATAAAACGCATTCGGCCGCCATTAGGAATTAGTAGACACATATATGCCACGGTGTGTCTGGTGGACAACATTATTTAAAAAAAATCGGTATCGCTAAAATACCCACCAAACGAAAGCTAAGGGTCCCACCTTTCATTTGAGCCTGAAATGAGAAAGTTCTATCGGCGGGTCTAGAACAATTTTTTTTCAATAGTATGATATATTTTCGTATTTTCTCAAAGTACTAAGTAATAACGAAAAACAGTTTATCCATTGCCAACATGGCTTTCCGACGTAAGATTTTTTATATGATGTTTATTACACTTCACAAAAAAGCATAATAGTCCCAAGTGAATAAAAAAAATCTAGTAAACAGTAGTCAGTTTCGTGGTTATGGGCAGTAATGCTTGGAAAAATTGTAATAGTTTCAAGCAGGTGGAGATGATGAGTTCAAATTCAAATTTACATGTGTACCTCGTCATGCTCTACTACTGGTAATTATTATTATAATAACGTGTTCCTCCTTATAGCGTGCATTTGACCAAAATTTAAATTATTTGACGAATTTTATTATTTTCTCTATTGAGCAATGCACGATATAAGCACAGACAAACAGACGTAACACTATTTTACAAGGCATGGCACATGCATTTAACGATGAATTCAAATTTCGTTTGATTTCGCGATCCTTTCACCAGAGGTGCTAATGTTCGATCGCTCTGATGTTTGCGAATGTACACGTTGCTAAATGATACAAACGAAACTTACAGGTGATATGTATAGTAGTGTGCGTGTTAGGCACACGTCGAATCGCAATCCATCATGGCCGACAGTGTCTCACGCGGTTCTTCCAATAGGTGGAAGCGTGTTCATGAAAAAAACAGCAAAAAATAATCCGAGTTAAAAAAATTCATGAATTTTCTCTAAGAGTTACGTCTTTTTGTCTGTGATATAAGGAAATGACTGTGTCTTCCAAATACCACGAATTGGCTAAAACTGCAAACTGAACATGTTATTGATACTTTCTTTTTATAAACAAGTTCTACAAATCTTTAGGCAACGTAAACGTTAAAACATTAAAACACCAAGTCCTTTTTATCATGCACCAATGTATGCGGGTCAACACACGATATTAGGACCAATGCTATATTTAATCATTTTTAATAACTTAAATATTTTGATTTCCACTGATGATATTTCGTAACGAAAAAAAAAACATTTAAATGCGAACATTAACCGTTTGAAAAATCAAGAAACATTGCCAATTTATTTGACAGAGCTGTTTTGAGTGAAAAAACATCCTTAATGTCACGATGTTAGGGCATGCCAAGATACTACAATTAATTACAAGACGACATACACTTTCCAGAACCCGAAGATGACCGCAACTCGATATTTTCTGGAATAAAATTTTTAAAACGCGTGTATTTCTTATGGGGCAGGTGGGTCACGACCCATTATTTGAGATTGGTGGGCCTACAATAATGGAGCAAAACTAAAATAAAAATGGTGATGCTTTATTTAGTTTATTGGTGAAATAGATACTTTTTCATAATATTCTAATTGAAATCCGAGATTTATTGTTCTCAAGGCCGCCATTAACATAATCGTCATCATTGAAAAATCTTAAGCGGTTTTCTCGTCCAAAACTGATATTTTCGTATTAAGAATGTATTCACTGTATTGCTACAGGAGAATGGAGTACAGTGACTGCATTTTCAATGCAAATATTAAATCTCCTTTTAGCATCTTTAGCAGAATTGCAACGAGCACTATCTTTTTGCATCATCGGTAGTAGTGCTAAGTCTGCCGCGTTTGCCCGTTAATTAAGGAGAAACTGTAGTTCTTGCAGTACTACATGTTTCACAATTACAGCAAATATCGATGCTCCGCGTAGAAGATTTAAATTATATTTATACTTAAAGAGAGTAATTCTAAAGGGTTTGATCTCATCTTTGAACAAATAAACTTTAAATGAATAATTGCGATATATTATCGAGGGATAATACCAACTTCTACATCTGGTATATTTCAGAAAATGTTGTTCAATAATATCAATAACCTGCATATACAAATAAAAACAAGTTGGGAGTTTTCTAATTTATTCTGTCTATCATTTGTATGCTCAATCATATAAAACAAATATCTAAATCAGTGAACATCAACTACCTTCAATGATATTAATGGTTACAGAAAAAGCTTCTTCGACCACAGCACGTGCACCTTGGTACGGTTTTCATCGTAACTTTATGATTTCATGTCGTAGTTGTTTCTCTAAAAGTTTGGAGCAAAGCTATGTTGAAATTTAATTTCTTTTATTATTTTGATTCAATACCTAATTATATACCGCACAGCAATCCTTCTAATTAGCGAAAAATGTTAAATGCTATTAAAAGTACCAGAAAGGAACACAAAATGAACGAATACCGGACTCGGCACGTGGTCATTTTATCCGAGCTACTTTGTTGATCGTTCTATTTTTATTGACATCCAAGTCATGGCCTACTACGACTGTAAACTGTTTCGAACCTGTAGTACTGTCTATAAAAACGAGGAGAATGGCAGTCGAAATAACTTCTTCTACATGTCAATAAGGAGAAGATGGTTAACACACATACCTAAATATTGGCAAAATTCTATTACAACTCTCTTAAATATTTTTTTACACTTATCTGGGCAACATTTTGTATAAACAATTTTGAATATGTTTTACCCGTTTACTCTATTAGTATGATACGTTACTAATGAGCGACCTTATACGAGCCCATTAGGTTACACTAAAGGTGGAAAGGAAGAAAATGCAAGTATCATAGTAATAAATTTTTGAAAAAAAAAAATTGTTCTAGGACCGCCGATAGAACTTTCTTGTTTTAGCCTCAAATGAAAGAGGGGACCTTCAGCTTTCATTTGGTGGGTGTCTTAGCGATACCGATTTTTTTAAAATAATTTTGTTCTACCAGACACACCGTGTATGCACGCAGCCCGCGCCGGACCCGGACTGCATCATCCCGCCGCGTTGTTGTGAACTGTATTGGCTTAGAGCAGTGCGATCATCGCGCGTTCGGTAGCCTTCGAATGCAATATGGCAGTAGACGTTCTGGTATTAGTAGCACTAGTAGTCGTAATCGTCTGGGATGGATGCGAGAAATGGTGAAATTGGAAGTGATTCGGAGGAGAGAGGGAGATACCGAGAGGAAGAGAGGTTGTGGTTTGATGAGATCACGGTATTTGGGTTCAGCAGGATTGATGGTTTTAACAGAGTTCTGAGCTACAGATTTATTCTAGGCAATTTTCAAAAAATCTAGCAAAAAATGTTGAAAGATTTCAGAAGAATCGAGAAGTATTATTAGAATTCAAATGCTGATGTTTTTCAGATTACCAACCGAAATAGTATGTTAGACATACGTAGCCTGCAGTTTATAGGCACAAATGCGTTGGAAAACGAACATATTGAGATGAAAAATACGATAAAAAATTACTTAGTTCTGGTGGGATTCGAACCCACGTCTCCCCAATTCGCTAGACAGGACGCGTCAACCAATTTCGCCACAGAACAAGTAATCGTTCTCTGTTCTGTGGAGAAGCTTGCTAACGCGCTCAGTCTAGCGAAATGGGGAGACGTGGGATCCAGTTCCACGTTGGCTTTCTTTAGCAATTTTCTATTTTAATTTATCCATGTTCAGCACATTTTTGCCTATGAACTTCAGGCTTTACGTAAGTATTATTAACTTCATAGCGAATCAAGCGATAAATCAAGAATCATTCTTTGAGTCCTGGAATTACTTCAGATGGAACTGATATTTGAATTTCACCTTTCCTCTAGGAAATATTTGGAAGAATTTGTTGAAGAACGTCTGGAACTCTTGAAACATATTTTGTTTGTTCATTTTAAAACTTTTGATGATTTTGTCATGTGATTTATAGATAAATTTGAGAAAGTGCACCGGGACCAACAACTGGAAGAATAATTGGCATAACTACTGATGAAGCTTTTGGCGCTATCACTTCCACAATCTGTGAAATAAACGAAATGTCCCAAATACTTGTATGCATTTACAGATATACAGGTATACGATTTAGTGGACATTTCAATTTTCGAAATGTCTATGAAATCAAATTTTACATAAAATCGAAGCCACGTTATTATTTTATTTTTATTCAAATAATCAAATTGTATATCAATTAACACTGGCATTCCTTTGCGAATTGCTTCAAAAAATTTTCTTTACTAATTCCCGAGCAGAAGGGCATACCTTACAAATACCATGCGAAGAGCAACATGTGCTCTAATACCTAAAATTGTTATTGCAGCGTTATTGTACGAAATGTTATGAGAACATCACAATAACAGTTGGAGGTATTTGAGCAGAGTTTGGTATTGATGTAGTATTTGCTAGTTTAGCAGTGAAAATAACCGAAGAACAAGATTTGCTATTACATCATGAAGTCATCGAACATATGAAACATTTAATAACAAGAAATGTCATAAGTTTGTTATTCAATAACTTTGGAATAACAAATTCAGCAATTGAAATTCAAGGTATGTATTTATTATTGAAATAACAAGACTTGTTATTTTCTAGGTGTTATTTATACAAAATTTTGGTATTCGTTTTTGTTATTTTGCCTCTTATTACCACCTAATGAAGGGCATATCAAGGTATGGTAGTATTTAAGATAAATACCTTGATATGTTATTCACTTGTTATTTTCTTCTGCTCGGGTAATATATATGCTTCGATAGATTCTCCTAGAACAGGGAAAGATCAACGCCTTTAAAAAACGATAAACTTAGTGTTTTAATAGGTCTTCATTTTTTTCAGTTTAAGTCACATAACATACGCAATTTGAAAATGATCTCTTTTCGTTACGCAGTGTATTGCTGTACTACCGCAGTTATCTGCAATAGCTTATAAAATCATGTTTGACAACAAAGTGATTTTATTATTTTCTTTATTAAATTTTACGGAGCTTTGATTCTTTAACAGTACAAATGAAAACATGTATCACAATAACTTTATCATGTTTGTCTATAATCCTATCATGGTCGCCATATGCTACAATTCGATTGAATTCATTTGCCGAATCAAAATGAACGGCTTCCAATGTCGACCTGCGCAGGTTTCGAAAATACCCAAATCTGCCATCTTTGCTTCCATGGCTACAAAACCTGCACAGGTTAAGTATCGACATTGATTGCAGATCTACATCACAATCGCTTTTTTATGTTTTCATTTCTGTTACGGTCGCCATATCCCACCACCACCAGAATGTTCAAAAAATGCTGTTGGTGAAATATGGTTAGTGAAGAATTAGCATTGGTCAAAGCTCACAGCAACGACGAAAGTGTCAACCAAATCTCATCAATGGATGGGATAAACATCCCCAGCAGAGAAAAATATCAAAATAATAACAACGGAATCACAAAACCTGTTTTTATATCTCGGATTGTTATTATTAACTCATTAAGTCATCACCGTTCCATAACATGTTCTGTTTGGCAATCTTATTTTGTTATGATCGTGCACTTGGTATATTTTCTTTAAATTACATTTCAGTAACATGTTTTGTTGTAGCACAAGTTCAGTTATTATTGTGTCGTTGAGACTAGTACAAATAATTGATCATTAATATTACAACATATGTGTGTATGTGTGTATGTATGTACAATCCATCTCCCACTGACCGGCAGTGCTTTTATGAAAGAAAAATGTCTGCGCCTATTTTTAACTTGTATCCATAGAAGCAAACACTTTTAGTCCTGGAGATGGAAGGTGATTGCTCTACTGCACGTCCAACGACCCATTTCAAGTATGACAGGGCTTCCACGTACATCTTGAGGTCGTTTTCTGAAACAATAAGCCCCGCATTGATGCATCCGGATATCAATTGGATATCTGAAATGCATTAACACTTCCTGAATCAAAAATTTGCATTTTTGTTTCTGGCGCGTATTTGGTATGGTAAATATCCCATGTATGAAAAAAATGAGTTTTTTTTATTAGGAAGATCTCACCAAGTTCTTCATAGTCTGCCGTGATGTAGTTGTATTCTTATTTCTCCAGCGGTGCAGCAACGACCGAAATAGGATTGATTTCATTGCCGCGTTCACTTAAAACGACGTGGAGCGATCAACCGAGTCAGCGATTACTGGCATCACACCGAAACTCCATTATTCGGTGAATAATTACACTTTCACACGCGGAAAACAGACTGGCTGGCGTAAAAACCAGCCAAACCACCAGCGAAATCGTCACATAAAATTCGTTTTGAAAATGCGCAAAAAATGACAAGCGGTTCGTCCGCGGCAACGCTAACTTGGCCACCCACGTTTTTTTTCCTCACTGGTTTGTCAAAATTCACTTTGCTTCAATATTTATTCACAATTCAACATTCTAATCTAACACGGAGAAAAATAAATAGTAGAAACAGCCAATCTTTAATTTATTTTAACCAGGATTCCACATTGAATTTTGCACAAACAATGCATTACGTTGCTTCAATAACGTGCATTAGTTAAAATAAACTCAAAAAATAGGCAGCTCGATTTTTCAGACAGCACTTAAATTCAACCACAAATTGCTTGTAAGAAACACGATTTTGGTTATTTTGTTTGACAGATGCATAAATAACCAAAAATGTTGGTTGTTTGTAAACCAAAACGTTAGTTTGAGACCACCAATTCATAGTTTCCATACAGCCGATCATTAATATTACAACATAACTTCAAAACTACACCATTCGAGATTTTCGTTGTTCACAGCATTCCGTGAGGAACTGTAAGAGAAAATATTATTTTGTCATCAGTTCCTCTTCTCAGTGACATTACGTTATAGTGCCAACTTATCAGCCTTTTGTTTTATAAGCACTTTGAAAAGTATAGCTGTTTTTTGTCCCAGTTTTAGTTAGGAATGAATACGAAAATAAAGAGTGTAATAGAGTGTTAGCCATTTTATGAAACATTTTGGATCAACTGGTGGAATTCAACGACGAACAACACATTTTCGACAAAAATGTAAAAAAATAAGTCATCAAGAACTCCATTGATTATTTTTAGACATTTTATTTTAATTGATTTCACTGCATCGAGCCCACTTAGATTAACTAGGATAAATGTGTCAATCAATGAGGTAATAATGTAAATTAATCTTATAAACAATGAACCACCTAATAAAGGGTTTCAAAACGACGGTAGTTTTTCATCGTAAGTTGTTTGGAAAATAAACGAGAACTATTGCTTCTCTCTGTTTTCGATAAGAAATCGTTTGCGACAACAATAGCGTCCCAATTATGAATGAAACATTTAACAATACTTAGATTCTATTGTTGCGTATCCCATTGAATGCAAATGGGACTTTGGAGGAGCTCCTATCCGCAACAGAAAAAAATCAAATTTTGTTTTCAGATTGTTATCAATAACGTATTCATATCAAAATTTGTTATTGAAACATTTTCAAAATTCGCTGTTATTAAGTTGTTATTGAAACTAACAAAACATGTTATTAAACAAGTCTTCCAGGAACATATTCTTGTTATAATATTTGTTATTTTGCCGCTTATGACAGACAAGTTTATAACAGGATATGTTATGTAAATAACATGAATATAACTCTTTCTGCTACTCAGTTATTTTTCCACAATAACACATTTTATTATGCTGTTGCTATTCCCTCCTGCTCGGGTTGCTGCAGAAATTCCTCGAGGGATCCCTTCCGAAATTCCTCAAGGGGTTCCTTCGGAAATTTATGGATTTGTGACATGTTTTTGATAGAGAGTAGCTACTGGTTGTGCTGTATTTGCTTAACGACATTCCTGTACGAGTAGAGTAGGTTTGTACCACTATCTGCTTGGTCGCTTTTTGTTGCAATTCTGCGGTGTTGAATAAGAATAAGTGAACCTAGAACTTTCAACATTATTACCATGATCTCCAAAGAAAACTTCTGAAAACAAATCATCATGGTACAGATTATTTCAGAAAATCTTCCAAGTGTTCCTTCAGAAATGTCTCAAAGAATTCTTGTACGAAATCTGGCATGAGCTGCTTCACCAATTTCTCCATGTTTTTTTCGCAAATCATTTCAGGGATTGTTTGAGAAATTCGCCCAGGAAGTAATCCTCTAGAATTCCGAAAACTCGTGTGGAGAGCCTCTTGGAAATTTATTTAGAAAATCTACCAAACATTTCTTCAGAAATTCTTCCCAAAAATCTATCTAAAAATTCTTCAGGAAATTTGTCCGAGTATTTGACCAACACTTCCCTCGCGGATTCTTTCAAAAAATCTTTCATGGATTCATTCGAAAATTTGCTTCAGGGATTCCTCAAATTCTACAAATTCCACAAATAATTCCTGCAAAGCATCTTGAATGGTTTACTTATGAGATTCCTTCTTTTTTTCCAAAAAAAATATCCATGAATTTAAGCAAAAATTTCTACAGGCATTCTATCAATAATTCGTTTAGAGATTCCTTTAGAAATTCCTTCATTAAACTTTCTGCGATGCCTCCAGAAATTATTCCAGAGTTTTTCAGAAAATGTTCCGAAACTTCCTTCAAAAATTTATACTGAAATTACTAATCTTCCAAAGTTAATTCTTCCAAGGATTTCACCAGAAATTCCCACAACAACTTCCAATTTCTTCAGAAATTCTACTAGGAATTCCTCCAGAAGTTTTACACATAGTTGTGTTAGAAAGTTTTTTTTTTTATCTGTATTAACGAGATTTTTAGCCCTAGGCTAGTTCATCTCGGAACCCACGCTTTACTTCCCTTCCGAAGGAAGAACTCACATTTTGTGAGTTTGTCGGGAGTGGGATTCCAGGTCCGCTCCTGTTAGAAAGTTGTGTATGAGTTTCTGCAGAAATTCCTCTAGGGATTTCTTTAAAAAATCCTTCGGAAATTTGCTCTATTTTTCCGGGAAATTTGCTAGATTTTTTTCCCGAAAAATTCTTCGGAAATTCCTTTTAACATTCTCCCATCTTTCAAGGATTTATTCCAAAACTTTCTCCGGGGTTTGCTTTAGAAATTTGTCCAGAGATTTTCTTTTTGGAAATCTGAATTTTCAATCAAAAATATTCCTGGGATTTCATTAGAAATTCCTCCAGGGACTCTTTAAAAAAATGTGAGATCCATTCGAGATTTTTTTTGCAGAGATTCCTATAGATACTGCTCTAGGAGTTCCTTCACATTTTTTCGAGGGATTCTTTAAGAAAATTTGCCATGGCATTTATCATAAATAGGCAATAATTTCTTCAGAACTACCTCCACATTTTCAGCCAGAGATTTCTTTACAAATTTCTCCAAGGATTACTTTGAAAAAACTTCCACAGATTTTTCGATAATTCTTACATAAACCCTTGCTGGAATCCATCCTAGGATTCATTTAAAAATTCACGAGTTCCTGAAAAAAACTCCCACAGATTCTTAAAGAAATTCTTTCAGGAAACCCTTTGGAAACTGCTCGTAGATTTACTTTAAAAATCACCCAGGAATTCCTAAAGAAATTCAGTGAGAATTTCTTTCCCAAAACCATCTTGGGATTCCATTAGACTTTAGAATGTCCTTCAGAAATTTGTCCACGAACTCCTTAAGAAAGTCTTGCACGGCTAGCTTCCAAAAATGTTGCATGGAAAATACTTCAAGAATTTTTTTCAAAAAATCTTGCACAGAATGTTCCAGAAATTCATTTACGAATTTCTTAATTTTTTCCATAGAGATTCCTCTAGAAATTCAAAAGATTTTTACAGAAATTCCCAAGATTTCTTCACATTCCTTTAGATATTCCTTCAAGACATTTCTCTGTCAGAAATTGCTCCTTGGATTTCTTAAAAAGTCATAGAATATTCTCCAAATTTCCTTTAAATTTTTTTAGATTCTTTCAGAGATTCGTAAAAGGATTCGTATGGAAAGGCTGAAAGACATTCTTGCAGAGATTCCTGCAGAAATCCACACAGAGATTTATCAGAAATTCCGCTGGGGAATGGGAGATCAATTCTGGAATTTTTTGCAGGGATTCTTATAGAAACTGCCCTAGGGGTTCCTTCACATTATTTTTTTTTCCGGAAGATTCTTTAAGAAAATCTCCCATGGTTTTTATTATTAACACGACTAACATTTTTTCAAAAGTATCTCCAGATTTCCTCCAGAGATTTATCTACAAATTTCTCCAAGGATTACTTTGAAAAAACTTCCACAGATTTTTCTATAAATCTTTCAAAACCCCTTGCTGGAACCCTTCCTAGGATTCATTCAGAAAACTTTTCACGAGTTCCTGAAAATAATTCCCACGGATTCTTGAAGAAATTGTTTCAGGGACTCATTTGGAAACTCCTCGTAGATTTACTTAAAAAAATCATCCAGGTAATTGTATAGAAATTCAGTAAGAAATTCTTTCACAAAATCTTCTTGGGATTCTTTTTGACTTTAGAGTGTTTTCCAGTTTTTTTCCACGAACATCTTACGACAGTCTTGCATAGATAGCTTTGAAACATATTGCATGGTGCTCTCCAGAAAATACTTCAAGAATTTCTGTCAAGAAGCCTTGCATAGATTGGACCAGAAATTCATCTACGAATTTCTTCAGAATTTTTTCTCATAGTGATTCATCTAGATTTTTTAAAAGCATTATTCTAGAAAACTTGCCATGAACTTTCTCAAGAATACTCCATTGATTTTTTTTTTAGAAAATGAATCACGGATACATTGGGAATTCAGAACTCCTTCAATATTTTCTCAGATGCTTTCTAAAGAATTTTCTCCAAGGATTGATTTGGAAAATCTACAAGAGATTATACAGGAAATTCCCTAGATTCCTTCACATTCTTTAAGATATTCCCTCAAGACATTTCTCTTCCAGAAATTGCTCCAATGATTTCTTTAGAAAGTCTAAGAAAATCCTCCAAAAATTCATTCAAATTTTTTTTCTACAGATTCTTCCAGAGATTCGTAAAAGGATTCTTATGGAAAGGCTGGAAGACATTCTTACAGAGATGCCTGCAGAAATCCACACAGAGATTTTATCAGAAATACCGCCGAGTATTCCTCTATGTTTTTTTCTAAGAAATTCCTCCAGGATTCCTTCCAAGCGTACCTCTAGGAATTTCTATGGATTCCTACAGAAAGTTATTTATAGAAAATAGGAGTTTGCTCCAGGACTTTTTTCTTCAAAAATATCTCAAGAGGTTTTCTTATGTATTCCAGCAGGGGTTTCCAGGTGCCAATTAGGGTATTCCTTCTGGAACTTTTTTCAGAAAATCCATCTAAGGATTGTTAAAATATTTCTGTTATTTTTTTTCAGAAATTCTTTCAGGAATTTATTTAGAATTTCCTTTTGTTTTTTTTAGATTCCTTCTTCAATTATTTCAGCGATATTTTCGGAAATATCTTTTGAGACTCCTTCAATATTCCTAGAATACATTTCAGCAGTTATTCCAGAATGAAATTCAGCAGTTATTACAGGAATTGCTCAAGCGGTTCCTTCAGAGATTCCTCCAGAAATTCATCCATGGCAATGTACCAGTGAACGGGTGCTGAAATCGGGGAACCTTGACTAGCTAGCTCTGATTTTACCAGGACAGCACTGATAATAATTTATCACACATCATGTCAATCTGTCGAAGCGAAGCATTACAACGATCTTTTTACGGAATTTGCTACAAATGTTTGATTTCAATGAGCTTAGTACACGCCAAGATAGTATAAGGCATCTAGCAAAAATATCAGGAATATATTACCGTTCTTTGTAAGAATGTCTTAAGAAAAGTTAAAAGAAGTTCGTTAGAAAGCTTTGAGGGAAAATCTGACGAATGGGCAGTTTGCATGCATCCGCCAAAAATGTTGTAATTGCTAAGGGAGCTTTGGTGCCATTATGGGTGCTACACAAACAATTTATTGATATGAAGTGTTCCACGGGTTATTAGGTTGAAAGCACCAGCAGTCATCATAACACAAATTGCAAGTTTTAAACTGATTGGATATTTAAAATTTTACCGTTAAAAAAATGTACATAAAATCGAGGGTCCACTAAATCGAGGTAACCTGTATAACGAAATTGTTATAATTACCTATCGGTCATACTACGTTGAAGTGTTGTAAAACAAAACACTAAGAAGTATTTCCTACGGTACATCCATCCCAAGTAACAATTTGATGCTGTACAAACGTTTCTCTAACTATTTTAAATCAGCCTTCATTTGAACAAAAGCTGAGCACAAGAGGTACAATCATTTATTTAGCTCCTAAACATCTTATTATAGTGATTCTGTTCAACCTTTAGCTGATTTGAGGTTCATTGGAAGGCTGATTTAAGGCTGAATATGCGCTTAATCAGTAATCAATAAAATTTATTAATTTTGTAAAAATAAAAATAAAAACACTTTCGTTAGCTTATTTTTTCCATTAGCTGTGTCTATTTCCCGGAGAGATGTTTAGGAATGTATAAATTAATCTGTGGGAAAACTGGGAATTGAACTTCGGACCCTTCTGATTTATAATCACTTACCTTAGCACCTACACCAAACAAAATTGTATACAAATCCTCGAAAGCAAGAGCATTACTTGTTGCGTCTGAATAGTAAAGAACATAAGTTGAACTAACTCTGTATTGAGGCGATGTGGACTTCACGAAAACCTGCTTGGGTCAGCTTATTTGATTAACGGTTGAACAACAGATGAATAATTCTGCATTTTGGTGTATGTTTTGGAGCTGGTTATCCAGACGAATAATATTCTTTTCAACTTGATATTCAGCCATCCATGTATTGCTGATTAAAGAGGTTGAACAAGGCATACTTCAGATCAATATTTAGCTGTCATTGTGTTCAGCCATTGACACCATTAACCAGCTATTGATCAGCTGATACTCTCACTGTTCAGCATTCATTGTTACATGGGGTTTGTCAAATGCTTCGGCATCTACATACATGAACCTACATTAACGCAGTAGAAAACACATGGTATTTATCTTGTCCGTTTTCCGTGCGATTTCTTCCAGTGCCCCACCGGGAACCTAATTGATGTTTACCTCTAGAGATTTGTCCCAGGAGTTCTACTCGAGATTGCTGCGATTTCCTTCCTAGATGTTTGCTATTTAGAAGTTATTCCGAGATTTATTTTAGTTCCTCCCTGGATTTTTACAGTGGTGCATCCCAAGATTTCTGCCGGAGAAGCTGTGGGTTTCTAAAAACATCGTTGTTGTGTCCTGTCTCGCGTCGCGTCTCATTAATGTTGTCCAGGTTCTTTTGTTAGCGCAAATCCTAAGAATTGAAGTTACACAGGCGCCTTCTACAATAGTTTCACGGACAAACAGACGGACAAAACTCTTCAATATTGCTTAGCACGTGCATTTAACGATGAACTTGAATCGTTTGATTTCCGCTACAGGCGCTAGTGTTCGAATGCTTTCACATTTTCTAGTGTAATGAATTTTCTCTAAGAGTTACGTGTGTTTATCTGTGATTGCTTTAGCAGGTAGTCCGGAGATATCTCCTATATTTCTTCCTGGGAATTCTCCCTAAAGTTTTCGATTATTTTTTTCTGAGTTTATCTTAACATTTTTGCAGGAGTTCCGTCCCAGAATTTTATCTTGGAATAACTCTTGGTTACTTCCGCAATATCTTGTGTGTAAAAAAAAGATTTCTTCCGGGATTTTCCCTAAGAAATACTGATAGAAGTTACGGTAGGAAATCAGGAAGAAATTCCAGGAAAAATCCTAGCGGATTTCTGAAAATCAATTCTGAAACAATGAAAACTGATTGAATGCCCGTAGATGCTAGTCAAGTATTGCCAAACCAGCTACACTCCCACAAGCAATGAGATAGCTGCTTGGGGCGAACAGGCATCTTCAGTGTGTGAGTATTGATGATCTCCAGTTAGCCTAGTTGTTAGGGCTGTGGATCGTCAATCCGGAGACGGCGGGTTCGATTCCCTTTCCGGTCGGGAAAATTTTCTCGACTCCCTGGGCATAGTGCATAATTGTACTTGCCTCACAATATACAAACTCATGCAATGGTAGGCAAAGAAAGCCCTCCAATTAATAACTTTGGAAGTGCTCAAAGAAAACTAAGTTGAAGGGAGGCAGGCAGAAGAAGCGGAAGTGTATGTAGAGAAGAGAGTATAGAGAAACTAGATGGAAAGACACAAAGTAGGAGGAAATGAGCGATCCAGGGATTAAACCCAGGCCCTTCTGCATATTAATCAGAAGCGGTAGCCAAGCTCGTATCACGACTTTTTGATCCTTAACTGCAATAAGCACGGAAAAACGAGTATATCACGGTGTCACGCAATCAGGTAATGTTATTCGTGAGAACAACCCATTCGCGACTTCCTTTTTGCGCGTAATAAAGACTCAACCGGTGATCAATCAGGATTACTTCCGATCAAGGCAATCATTATGAGCTTACGAACACACCTGCAGCTGCAACATTCGCACTTAGGTACGCCAACTCAGTTCACGCCTACCCTGCCTGGTGAGACGGCAGCGAAGTTACGCACCTCGGCGATCGATTCTGTTCATTGAAAACAAAACAGCCTTTATCGGAAAACCCAACATCAAATACCCATCTATCAACGCCACTACGGCAAATATAGCGCACTTAAGGCCATCATTATTGATTGCTACTGTGCTGCTGCTGCTGCAGTTCCTACTGCAGTGAGTTTGCTCGCATCTGTGATAGTAGTAGTAGTTGGCAAACGCCTCAAGATCACCGCGCGATCAACACTGCTAGCTGACAAGCGCACCGAGAAGGCGTAGAATACAGCTTGTTCTGCTACACTTCAGGGGCAGCCCATAAATCAGTGTTTTGGTCGGCAAATCGAGCTTTTACGCGCGCGCGCTCGTGCGACATACCGCCGCGCAGTTAGATGCAAGTGGTAGACGCAGTGCAGGCAGCGCAGCGGTATAAAACATCACTTAAATAATAATTTATTAATTACCTATGCTAATTTGATCTGGCGTGGCGGTCGTTGTTCGCGCCGATTAACCTCTCTCTCGCGCGCGCTCCCGCGCTCGCGTTGATTCACCTTCGATGCGGAAAACAAGCGCGCAAGCTGTGTTTGCTTTGGATGAAGTTATTCTTTACGTTCATACGATCTGGCAGGCTGCCGCGACGAGTAACTGCGATCGGGGGGCTTGTCCTTGTTGTGAACGAACACCAACCGTACAGATTAGAACTTCATGGACGCCGGTGAGCCGCCAGGCGAACGACGGTTACTCATCACCAACGCCACCCAAGCCGTGGCCGTTGCTTGGAGGATGCAGGCGCGTGATAAGATTACGTGATTAGATTGGGAACTTCCTGATAACGACGATGACACAATGTAGGGTGAACCAACGCAACGTAGGTATGAATGCTGGGACAAAGGGTTGAACGGGTTGAACCATCGGCGTTTGCTGCCACCTGCCTGCTTGATCTAATTTGGAATCGAGGCCACTGCTGATCACAGTCAACAAAGTTCCAGTTATTGCTTTCGAGCTGAGTAGGCGGCCTGTGATCCGATTAAGCCACGTCGAACCACTCAATTACCCTACGGTTTGTTTTAATTCCAACTGTTTTTTTTTCGCAGTGTCATCATTTTGAACCGATCGATCGAGGCCGATCATGCTGCAATTCAAAACTATTAATGTTGAGTCACGCTCTCGGTTCGATCAAGTGTTTGTTTTAGAACGGCAATTCTCACCCAGAAAAAATACCCGGAAATGTTCCAGATGGACACCGCGCGACACACGGAGACCATCATAAATAATCGTCGATCTCGAGTGGCGCAGGCAGTGGAGAGAGCCGCAGCGACATTCTGGTTTGCGCTCTCTGTCTGTTGCACGTGGTGGGTGCATCGGACAGCGTGCGCGCGTATGCCTTGCACATTCTCAACGATCGACGACGACGACACGGCGGTGCAGTGTACAAATGCAATAAATTTCCTCCTCAGAACTCCCTCCGTCCCATCACCCACCCCCGGAACGGTTTTCTTCTAATATGAATCTTTTCTAATCGCTTCGCGAAACCTTATGCATAAATAACTAGCCGTTCGGTCTCTTTCTTTCTCGGATGCAACGGGCGCGCCGCGCCATCAAGAGAAAGGCGCAGCAGCAGAACAGACATCGTTTATAAATACAAACGGACCAGCTCATACCTATAGGTACATGCAACGACGACGAACGGAGCACGCAGCCACGATCTCCCCGGCTCGGAGATGTGTGTGGACTCGCGCCAGCAGACCTTCAATTTCAATAACAATATTATAAAACTATTTACCCGCGCCTTGGCTCGAGTGGCGACCGCCGGCTGTAGGGAAAATATCACTGCTCTGCAGCCACACCACCCCCGCACAGGACTAGTCACGAAAACTACGATGTATGTACTTACTGCAAACAATCTGCGTCGTTGCTGTTTCAGTGCGTGTGGTATTGCCGTTGCTTTGCAACAAAGTTATGTGCAAATTCTATCGGAAGCGACAATAATGGCATATGCGCGGTAGATGTTTTCCATCCCATAGTTTCTAGGCATAGGAGCAGTGAACGGTATAGTACATTTTTTTCATTATCGTCGCAACGCCTTTACCGTCATGACTAATGTTGCATACTACCGTCACACACTACATTCATGCTGCGTCGATGCATCAATGTCGTCTACCATGAATGTAGCATTTGGCACCTTGATTGTAACACAAATCAAGATGATGGGAGTACGAAATGACAGTTTTGAAATGTAGAGTTGGAGTTCCAGTGGTTCCGAAAACTGCGAAAGAAAAATGCGGATAACTCTTGCTAGAGGGTGTCAAGGGCGTTACTTGGGGTCTGAGGGGGTTTAAGGGGGATTTCAGAGGCATTCCAAGAAGCTTCAGAGCATTCTCAGCGGATTTCAGAAACGTTACATGGCGTTTTCTGGGGTTTCGGAGGGTCTGAGATGCGTTACATGGGGTTTCTGGGGATTTTAGGGGGATTTTGGAGGCATTCCAAAGAGTTCAGAGCACTTTCGGCGGATTTCAGAAACGTTACGGAGGCGTTACATGGCGTTTTCTGGGGTTTCGGAAGGTCTGAGGTGCGTTACATGGGGTTTCTGGGGGTATTAGGGGGATTTCAGAGGCATTCCATAAAGCTTCAGAGCATTCTCAGCGGATTTCAGAAACGTTACAGAGGCGTTACATGGCGTTTTCTGGGGTTTCGGAGGGTCTGAGATGCGTTACATGGGGTTTCTGGGGATTTTAGGGGGATTTTGGAGGCATTCCAAAGAGTTCAGAGCACTTTCGGCGGATTTCAGAAACGTTACGGAGGCGTTACATGGCGTTTTCTGGGGTTTCGGAAGGTCTGAGGTGCGTTACATGGGGTTTCTGGGGGTATTAGGGGGATTTCAGAGGCATTCCATAAAGCTTCAGAGCATTTTCAGCGGGTTTCAGTAACGTTACGGAGGCGTTACATGGCGTTTTCTGGGGTTTCGGAGGGTCTGAGATGCGTTACATGGGGTCTCTGGGGGTATTAGGGGGATTTTGGAGGCATTCCAAAGAACTTCAGAGCATTTTCGGCGGATTTCAGAAACGTTACGGAGGCGTTACATGGCGTTTTCTGGGGTTTCGGAGGGTCTGAGGTGCGTTACATGGGGCTTCTGGGGGTTTTAGGAGGATTTTGGAGGCATTCCAAAGAGCTTCAGAGCATTTTTAGCGGGTTTCAGTAACGTTACGGAGGCGTTACATGGCGTTTTCTGGGGTTTCGGAGGGTCTGAGGTGCGTTACATGGGGTTTCTGGGGGTATTAGGGGGATTTTGGAGCCATTCCAAGAAGCTTCAGAGCATTTTCGGCAGATTTCAGAAACGTTACGGAGGCGTTACATGGCGTTTTTTGGGGTTTCGGAGGGTCTGAGGTGCGTTACATGAGGTTTCTGGGGGTTTTAGGGGGATTTTGGAGGCATTCCAAGAAGCTTCAGAGCATTTTCAGCGGATTTGATTTCAAAGTCGTTACAAAGGCGTTTTTGAGGATGGCGGAAACCCTCAGTAGTGTACCTATATTGTCCCAGAAACCCCAAGCGCCATATTTAATTCCAAAATGGCCTAGGATATCGTTTTTCAACATCAACTCAATAAGCCAGGTCTGAAAATATCTGTATGGCATGAGACCTTTTGATTTGTTAGACGTGGGCCGTAACTATTTAGTTGGGAGCCACTGACTTTTGTTCTCCTGCTCCATTAGTGGTTATGACCCTCGGAACGCACAATCCGAAAGTCTTTGTCTCCGCTTCTTCACACTTCCGGTTCCTAAGTTATACGCATGTCCCGTTCGCAGTTTTCGGAACCACTGGTATTTCATTAGTTCACTCAATTTGAAAATCCACTACATTTTTTGCCATGATTAAAAAAATGTCACAGTCACCCATGAATATTTCATCTGGTCATACGTGAATGTTTTTGTTGCATGATAGTCAAGACCATACACCCACGATTATCATGCAAACTACAGTTTTTGATAGTACATTTTGGATCACTGCATAGGAGATAAATGGATCACATTCCTTATCATCAGAGGACCAGTGAAATAAATTTCATTTCGAAGGCATCACTGCAATAGTAGCGTCTGGGACCTTTTGGGCAGGAGCACCTATTTTGGGCACTTGCTATTATAACTCAGTCAATTTTGAACCGATTAACTTGATTTTTAAGACACGATCAGATACGCACAGTATCCATGTGCAAAATTTCAAGTCGATCGGTTTGAAATTGATTGAGTTATAGCAGTAAGTGCCCAAAATAGGTGCTCCTGTCCAAATGGTCCCAGACCCTATCTACTTTCTTCAGAAATATGATTTAACTTATTGATGGAAAGTTTTTGACTGTTATTGTGTCATAATAGTTGTTCATAGCATAAATGCCAATCATAAAATCTCGCGGAAATTGAAAAACTTAGCTTTTTTAAAAGCATTTTCGCCAAAGCTGAATAACAGCTTTACTATATATTTGTTAACGTTTTTAATAACAAACAGTGCAGTTGGTACACAACAGTATGCTTTTTAAAGAGCGCTTTTTGAAAACCGTCAAAGAAATGTGATCGAAACTTCGTTAATATAGCTTAAATCGCTAGGACTCCCTAGAATGAGAAAACACGTTATGGTTAACAACTGAAAAACACATTAATTCAGCTGCTGTTCAGTAATAAGCACGTGTTTTTCATCATGTACTCCTGAGTCATCAAAGTGGTAATAATGTAGTTCAGTAATTTAGTGTCGTTTAAAGTGAATTTAATGTTATTTGCCTTTGTTTTTCGTTGTTTAGTGAACTAAATTTTGGATTTTGTCGCCAGGGGCAGACACTGTTCCCTGTGCGTTAATTTGTTGAACAGTATACAGTATTTTTTATCCCCATTTTGTATAAATTTCCGTTATTGTTTCAGTTTATCCGTTTTGTCTATTAGAATTGATTAGCAAAGCGCGCTCGCTTTGCTAGATTTTTGCGATTTTTTTCCTCTTCCTTCTGCGGGGCTCCGACGACGGGACGAGTGTGCGCGCGCCGTGGTTCGAGTCGGTTTCGAATTTTTCGCTTCCCTTCGGCGCTAGTTTCCAATACACTTTTAGTTGTTAATAAATATTTTCTTTCATTTTTTTTGCATTTACACAAAAGAGTGAAAAATGTTACTTCGGGTTCGCCGGTCGAGAAAAAATCCGGGCGCCGACAAGTGAGTCGCGTTCAGTGTATTTCTGTGTGGAATAGACTAAAGGTTTCTGCTCCCTAGTGGAGTGGAGACGCGCGATAGAATTTTCCTTTTGGCTAGTTCTTACGTCGAAAAGTGGTCGGTTGTTAACGGCGGTTTGTGTATATTGATCCATTGTCAAATCATATCACCAACCATAGGTGACTCCCGAACTGACAATGTACCTTACCCTACTAACAAAAAATTCCTTCCTGAGACAAACATGGAGATGCAGCGATTCGCGGTCTTTTTAACAACGTTTGTCTTACTAACATTCCCTTCCATCCTCGATGACCGTAAGGACGTGGCCGGCGCCGTTATTGACCTTATTAAAGTTGAGAGCTCTCGACCTGTGTACATTGAGAATAGTAAGCTAGTCCCAAGCCCTATTCATTGGTTCCTTGTGCAATTTCGATTGCTCTGGTCAATCACGGAGTAGCAACTACGAATTGTGCGGTCATCTATGCTCATGCTCATGCTCATGCTCATGTACTCCTGAGTCATCAAAGTGTGAGGAAATGATAGCTCTTATTCGACTTATAAAAAAATCACATTATACAGATACATGTGCTAACTTGTACATACACTTAACAAGAAGCAGGTCTTGTTAAACTATTTTATCAAGGAATTACTACAAGTCAAATAGAAATCTTAAAAAGCGTTTTAGATTATCATTGTTGATACCATCACATTGAACATTGGCTACTTTTTCAATTGAAAAAGCATTTGTACAGTAATGCGTACAGCGAACATTACTGTTATAAAGCAACAATTTAGCATGCATGCTTGCGATTGTTAGTTGGAATTGGAATTACGATTTTGGTAGCAGTAGTAAATTCCAATAAATTGATTTGACCAGGTACCCGGCTTAGCTGGGAGCGGTACAGGGTTGCAAGAACAGAAGCGCTACGAATAACCGGAGAGCACGGATAGAAACGATATGCGGAGGTTTTATGTAACTGTCGCGTGGCACTTGGTACATGACTGTGCCACTGCTTACCATCCCAAGTAACAATGAATGCTGAACAGTGAGAGTATTAGGTGAACAATGGCTGGTTAATGGTGTCAATAGCTGAACGACAGCTGAATATTGGTTTGAAGTATGTCTTGTTCAACCTCTTTAATCAGCAACACATAGATAACTGATTATCAAGTTGAATAGAATATTATTCATCTGTGTAACTGACTGTGAAACATACACCAAAATGCAGAAGTAATCATCTGTTGTTTAACCTTTAATCAAATAATTTTTGACAGCTGACCCAAGCAGGGATAGGGTGCGACTCAAAACTCTTTGCATGCCGCACACGCTGCTACGAGACAGCACAACAAACTAGAAGGAGACGAGTACGTGCAATCGGTTGTGTGTTGCCCGCTTACTTTGCCGTGCGCTGGAGGTCTCCTGTCACTCACGCTATGTCGTATACACTCTCTCTGTGCTTGTCTCCGTGCTTTGCACTTTGCTTCACACTACGCATGATCGGGAAAATTTCAAATCAAACGACTCATCTTATGACAATATTTGACAAGCTTTTTTGCTGAAAATACAAACTCTCTAATATTTTTTTCTGTTTGCAAACACCGTGCATTACTCCCTGCGTCATAGAGCTATTGCTGCAATTTGTCTCTCGCACAATTACGAAAGCTCTCACTCACACGTCTCTGTCTCTCAGCAAAACGAGAGACAGGCACTTGAGATTGAGTGAAGCACAACCTTTTTTCGCACCGCACGGTGCATGCCGACAGTCCCTGGATCCAAGCATGTTTTCGTGAAGTCCACATCGCTTCTTCAGCCTCAGTACAGGCTTAGTTCAACTGATGTTCTTGGCTATTCAGACACAACAAGTAACGCTCTTGTGTTCGAGGGTATGTATAATACTTTCTTATACTTCATCCACCGTAAACATATGAAAAATATTAAATAATGAAACAACAATGAATTGCATTGCAACTTTACTTTTTTCACGTTTATTAGTCCAGTGCTTCACTTTACTGCAGTACTCTGTATTCACAGCTCTTTAACCTACGTGTCGCAGGCTTCTCGCTAAGTTTTTCGAATGGGTGTAATCAGTTTCGTACCTTTTAATTCCGCCCTATTTTGCTTATCCTCTGACAGATACGCGTTTTTAAAAGGTACGGAAAAGGGCAGAATTGAAAGGTACGAAACTGATTACACTCATTCGAAGAGGGTATTCTGCTTAGAGGGTTCGAAAAGTCGGTACAAGGTTCTCGCTAAGTGATAATTACGTCTGACCTGTGCTTGCCTTAGTAGTCAAATGTAGCCAAACAGCCACAATATGTATTATTGTACTGGAAACTCTCGTAAACTTCCGTATTTTTTTCCTGTGGTCAAGTCTCGAAACGCTTTTCATTGCTCTTCGTTTGCAAGATCAAGAACTTTGATGCGTCACAAGCCGGGCTTCAGAAATATTCGCAACATATTTATTTCCTCCAAACATCCCCAAGAATTTTCCGTGTCCCAAAATGTCTTGTATAATAATCTGATACGTCGCAAGTCTGGTTCAGGTGAGTTATTTGTTACTCCTCCAAAATATTTAGTACCGGAACCATTCCACACGAGCAGACCCTAAAATAATAAGAATTGTGTGATCAAATAAAATAATTGAAGAATGTAAATCGACTGAAAACCATTAGCTTGATTGCTGTTTGTTGATGAAATGGGGGTTGGGGTTTCATGAAACGTCAGAAAATAAAGCAAGGATGAATTGATCCTTCGAAGCATCAGCAGTGTTGGCAGAAAAAATGGTTTTCAGCTGTTGCGCGAAGATACCCAACTTTGAATTTTAATAACTTTTTTCAGAATCACTCTATTACCTTACTCTTTTTGACAAAGTTTATCAGCATCCCCTGGGCTATACTTTAACGTCGTTGGTTACAAAGTTCCAGACAAATTGGAGCCTCTTACGAGAAAAATGCAAAAACGTGTGTTTTCCCATACTAAATCCCATACAAATTTCAAACGCAATGCGGAATGCGGGGACACAACCAATCGAGCCCAAATTTTGCACAGTTGTTGAGGATCATTAAAGGCATCGAAAAAACATTGTTCCGGGCTGATCTGACCAAATCTGAATTTTCCCATACAACGTTGACCCACTCTAATGTATATAATTGTGTGACTATAAACCAGAAGGTCCGAGTTCAATTCCCAGTTTTTCCACAGATTTATTAATATATTCCAAAACATCCCTTCAGGAAATAGAAGCAGCTAATGGTAAAAATAGGCTCACGAAAGTGTTTTTATTTTTATTTTTACTTTTTACACAATTAATAAATTAAATTGATAACTGAATCAGCCCATATTAAGTCTTAAAACAGCCTTTCAATGAACCTAAAATCAGCTAAAGGTTGAAAAAAAGAAATCAAAATTAGATGTTTAGGAGCTGAATAAAGGATTGTACCTCTTGTTCTCAGCTTTTGTTCAAATGAAGGCTGATTTAAAATAGTTGGAGAAACGTTTGTACAGCTACAGCATCAAATTGTTACCTGAGATGTACTATGATCGGGCAGGTAATTTGCTGACCGATAAAAAAATGCAATGGTACCAACCAGGTGGAGCATTTTGAAGATCCGTTGGTTGTATGGTATCTATGAAAGTGTATCCAGAAATAGGTTTAACATACACAGTTTATGACGATCAATCTGTCGACACTGAATGTGTTGAGGGAAGGCCCTTACGAAGCTGAAAATAAAATAAGACTACTTCCGATCGAACTTCTCCATTAGACTGCATAAATAGACTTTTTGCCTAAATGGATTCATTTTCCAAATGGATTCAGTTCATTACCTAATTGGATTTCGCGAAGAAGTTTAAGAAGGGCAAGTGACTAGCAGATGCAAAACAGAGGGGGAGTTAAGGCTTTCAGATATAAAGGGAAGAGTCGGAGGGATTTCAAGAGAGTTTTATGAGAGGGGTTAGCGGCGTTTCCAAGAGATTCAGGGCGTTTCGGAAATTTATAGGGGCTTTCAAGGGGCTTCATAGGCTCCTAGGTGAACTTCACGCGGTTTTCAAAGACGTCTCAAGACATTTCAGTGTGTTTCAAAGCGATTCAGGTGTTTCCGGAGATTTCAGAAGCGCTTTAGGGGGGCTTTATAGGCTCTTAGGTGAGCTTCACGATGATTTCAGAGGGGTTTCAGAGACTTTTTCAAGCGCTTCAGGACGATTCAAAGATGTTTAGGGGACTTCGTAGGTTCTCAGGGTTTCAGAGGCGTTCCAAAGTATTACAAGGCGTTTCAGAGCGTTTTAGGAGGCTTCAGAGCCTCTCAGGATAGTTTCACATAGATTAACTGGGGGTTTCTTAGGTGTTTCAGGAAGTTTCAGAGAGGTTTTAGGGGGCTTCAGAGGCTTTCTGGTGAGTTTCACGGAGGTTTCATGGGGATTCCAGAAGCGTTTCAAAACGTTTTAAGACGTTTCGATGCATTTCAGAGCGTTTCTGACATGTTTTGGAGGGCTTCTGACCCTCTCTTGTGAGTGTCACAGAGTTTTTTTTTTCATTAAGGGATTTTCTGCCGTAGGCGGGTTCATCCCAGCCCCGTGTGTCACAAAGGTTTCTGGTTTCATAGCGTTTCAGGGCATTTGTAGAGGTTTCGGAGCGATTAGAGGGGGCTTCAGAGTCTCTCAAATGAATTTCACGGAAGTTTCATGGGGCTTTCAGAAGCGTTTCAAAGCATTTCAAGGTGTTTCGATGTGTTTCATGGCTTTCAGGAGGCTTCCGGGGGGTTTAGAGGAGGCTCCAGAAAATCGCTAGTGAATTTCACGGAATTTTCATGGAGGTTTCAGAGGCGTTTCAAAGCGTTTTAAAGTCGTTTCATGCTATTCATGGCTCTTCAGGAAGTTTTCGGGGGTTAAAAAGACTTAGAGCCGCGCAGGTGAATTTCACGGAGATTTCATAGGGGTTTGAGAGGCGTTTCAAAGTGTTTCAAGACGATTCAATGCGTTTCAGGGCGTTTCATGAGGTTTCCGGGAAGCTTAAGCCTCGCAGGTGCAATTACCTTAGTGGATCCGATGAAAGGGTGTTTCAGGGGAGTTTCATGCGTTTTAGGGCTCTTCAGAAGTTTTCCGAGGATTTAAGGGGGCTTTACAGAATCGCGGGTGAATTTCACAGAGGTTTCATAGGGGTTTCAGAGTCGTTTCAAAGCATTTCATGACATTGCAATGCGTTTCAGGGCGTTTCATGAGGCTCACGAGGGGCTTAAAGGGGCTTCAGAGACTCGCCGTTGAATTTCAACACCTCAGTAGATCCGATGAACTATGTGGTGATCTATGAATTATACCTTGTTAATCTAATATTTACACAAAATGAGCAGTTTATACTTGAGAGTGTTACGATCTGTCAGAAAGGTCTGTGCAAGGGTCTCTCTCTCTCTTCTTGGCGTAACGTCCTCATTGGGACAAAGCCTGCTTCTCAGCTTAGTGTTCTATGAGCACTTCCACAGTTATTAACTGAGAGCTTCCTCTGCCAATGACCATTTCGCATGCGTATATCGTGTGGCAGGCACGAAGATACTCTATGCCCAAGGAAGTCAAGGAAATATCCTTTACGAAAAGATCCTGGACCGACCGGGAATCGAACCCGTCACCCTCAGCATGGCCATGCTGAATACCCGTGTGTTTACCGCCTCGGCTATGTGTGCAAGGGTCCGGAGAGTAGATCAGAATTGATACAAGTGGAAAGACGTGTGTGATCGAAGATAAAGGTACGTTTCCGGAGGCTTCCGAGAGACTCCGAAGTTCCGGTAAATCGTGGCTAACGGAGTACCACAAACTATACTCAATGCAGATCTTGGAGATCCTTAAACTGACTATGAGCTCACTACTTGACAACACACAGTTACATTAGGCTGCGTAAGATTAAATAAACACACTTGTAGATCAGATGACCTAAACTCCAGAGTGTTCTCGGACACTAATATACAGTCATAGGAGCTAAGAGTAGATAGAACATAGATGTCAAAGGCTGTGTGAGCATGAACCTTATGCATAATCCTAATAGATGCGACTAGTAGCTCTGGTAGATTAGATGATCTTTACTCAAAAGAGACTCTGAGAGAATCATTGAACTCACCACTTGATAGGTCATAGCTACCTGAGACTATGTGAATGTACCTTAGTAAGAAAGCTCTTGGAGAAAACTAAACACGTTGGTAGATCCGATGACCTATATTCAAGGGAGTACATGGAGGTCCTCAAACAGAAATTAATCTCACCACTCACAGAACTCTTGACCCGTGAGAATTCCTTCATCTTCGAACATGGTTTTCGTGGGTGCCGATCAATGACGAATCATAAGCTTAACTTGAAGAATTACCATCTGTTCATTGCTCTTAAAGCAGCGTAAGATTCAGTGAAAAGAAATGACCTTTGACGAATGATGTCTGAATATGGTTTTCCGGTGAAACAAAATAGGCTCTTCAATGCTTTTGGAACTGTTCAGCATTGCACTAGAAGGAGCGAATAGGAGGTCTGAAAGGCTGAGGAATCTCGCTCTGTATAAAACGCTGGTTCTATCGGTGACCATCCACCATCACGAGGCATAAACGTTTATGAAGGTTAACACGAGAATCTTTTGGAATTTTTGAATGCCAACGTGTGGCGGACAATTCTCGGTGAGAAACTAGAAAATGATGCGTGGCTTAGACGTATGTATCAAGAGTTGTATCAAATGTACAGAAAATGGGCTGTTCATAAATCACGTTGACTTCTTGGTGGGAGGGGAGTGTCTGACCGCTCCATACAATTTTTCAAATTTTCGTGTGGACAAAAGTCTACGAGGGGAGAGGGGGGCTTTCTGAGATGGCCAAAGTTCCAGGACCGACCGGGAATTGAACCCGCCACCCTGCTGAATGCTGAATACTCACGCATCAACAGCTGTGGCTACATGGGTCCTTTACCGTTGTTATAAAGAACGATGTATGAATGGTATGACATTTTGAAGATCGATCAAGATTAAACTTGCCAATCTCCAAATATCATGGAAGTCTCAGTCAGCAATTAGATACGTTTTTGTTATGAAGTTGACGAAAACTTAATGAAGGTCAGATCGCACCAATAAACCTGTCAACCCCAATTTAGCAATCCTGCACTCTTTCCAAAAACCGAACCACACTGCCGCTGTCTTCCTCTGTCAAACAACCTGCAGTACAGTTTTAGGTTTATCTTAAGCCTTGGAACCCCTGCCACGCTCCACCACTCTTTGAACAGTATGTATTGCGACCCTGAGCAATCATATCGAAACTTCAGTTCAGCTCAGCTCTAGAGTCTAGACCCTCGAACGACACCAATCCCAAATCTAGCGCTAATGTCTAGACTCTATTGGGGCAAACCGCTGAAACCACTAGCGCTGCTGCACCCCTCTCATAATGAGTGAAATATCAAACCGCGATTACCGAAAAAAAAGAGAAAAGAAGAGGAAAAAGTCTGCAGCAGCACCTCACACACATCTACCATCATGGCTTGACGCGGACGCCGAGCGGAGCGAGCCTCAATCGACGAGCTGTATAGCTGGATTGTACACACGGATGGATTGGTGGAGCAGCAGCAGCAGATCGCCTCTCGTCGTCGTCGTCGTCGTCGTCTCGCCAAAAAATCTGGGTCAAGGTTGTGCCGGTTTCAATTCGTTAAAATTTGCTTGAGCGCATTGCGCGTGCGCTGGCTGACGGACGGTGCGAGTCCAGCGGCAGCCGCAGCCACAGACAGCATTTGCTGGAGCGCTGAGCCTTCTCTTGAGCTTTTTCTCTTATTTTCGGTGGTTTTCAGAAACATCATCTTGGCCCAATGTACAGTGGGCATGTTCCGCGAGAAGAAGTGGTTAAGACTGTTAAATATTAGTCTAACAATTTGTTTCAAGCATTTCAAGCGTCAATAAAATACATTCACAAAAAATATCATTTTCAATTAAGGAAACTAGGTATATTTAACACATTTTACCGTGACGTTACAAAGTTTTGAAAATCTGATGGCCAGACGACAGTAAACCATGAATATTTTCTTCACATTCAGACTCCTTGCAAAATTTGCAGATCATATTTTTTCTTGAACGTTTAGTTTTTAATGGAAAACACATGTCTATATTGGTCTTTACAGACTTGTGCTAATTTGCTGGTACGACTCAACGTTTTGAGAAAAACTTGAAAATTATAAGACACAGGATGTTGATCAATTGATAAACTGGGAGATGAAATTGTGAAAAAAATACGTTCTGGTGAGCTTTGAACCCACGACTCCGTATTCGCAGACCGGCCTTTTAACCGACTAAGTCGCAGAGCAGGTAAAGATTCTGCGGAATAGCTCTCGCCATGAACACTCCTATTCCCATACTGTTACTTTGGCCCAAATTTCACTTCTCTCCAACCACAGTGCCATCGCTAAGACTGCTTTACCACTCGCGCCATGGCTACCTACTTTTTTTTTCGGGGGGCCATAGCTTGAGCCTTCTTTGTGCAGCAGTTCCTCTCCCCAGCACCCACCTTCCCTCGAGGTGTGTGTGCGTTGCAATCTGTGTCTGGGTCGCCTCATAAAACCCCAGCGCCAGCCAGCATCCAAAATTCGCGGACTCGAGCCCCACACCACCACCGGAGGAGTTTCGACATCGCCTCTTCGTCCACCAAATTCATTGAAGGCTCTCGAGTCGTGGCGTGGATGGTGAGGTGGTGTGGTATGGTATGGTACGCTACGCACTGCATTTACCTGCTTGCTGCTCTACAAGAAATGAGAGGGTTTCGCTCATCACCCATATCTTTACGGTTGTACCTACACACGAGACGTCAACGGCTGGAATTGAGTTCAGCACGCGGAAGGGAGCGGAAGAGGGTCGGGCGGCGGACTGATCTGGGGTTGGGTGTTTGCAAATTTGGTCAAACGGCACATATGCGTGAGCAGAGTAGAATGCTACGCATTTGTAGGTACGCAGTTTTTTGGGGAATGGGCAGCATTGATCGTGGTAGATTGAAAGATTGCTTTGGATCCGAAAATGGCCTTCAGTGGATTGGTAGTGACTGGTATAAACCTATGCCTAGAAGTGGCCAAATGTGATGAATTTGGAAGACTGAAGCCGTTTGTATGTAGATTAGCTGTTCAAAAAGAAACGATCTTTTTTTTAAGTCAACTCTTATAAACTCGATGTTTTAAGTTGTAAAGAGTTGACAGTTGAAAAATTATTGAAAATAATTTTTCGCAAAATTTCGCCAGCTTTTCATGGGTGGTTTGATTCAATTCCTCATGTGGGGTTCTCATGCGTGGGAAAGTGTGCTGATTTAGGACTTAATGAAGGCACGGTGGCGCACCTCTCCAGGAGGTCCTTCTGGGATTGAACAGGCATTACATCCGGGGTTCCTTCAAGAAATTGTTTGCGGTTTCCTTCACAAATTTGCCCCAGGACTCCTTTAAGTGTTTTTATGAGATTTTTAGAGAGCTCTTGATAAGATTTTTACGGGGGTTCATTCAGGATTCCTTCATAATCTTCATCTGAGATCCCTCATTTCTTCTGAGATTTCTAAAAGGTTTCAACTGAGATTCCTCCAAGAACTCCTGTTGGAGGAAAACCAGAAGGAACTTGCTGGAGTATTTCCTGAAAGTAGCCAGTAGGAACCTTATGATGAATTCCAGGAAATACTTCCTGATAAACCGGTCTAGGTTGTCCATCACAAACATGTGAAGAAATTCTAGAAAGATCATCTGGAGGAATTCCAGAAGGATCTGCAGGAGTTCCTAACGGAAACCTTGGAGGAAACTAAAAAAGCGTTCCTAGATGAATCCTGAAAAGAGTTCCTGAAAAAATGTCAGAAGCACTTTCTAAAAGAATCCAAGAAGACTTCCCGGAACAATCCCAGCAAGAGATCCCAAAGAAATCCCGGAAGAACTTCCCGAAAGAATTTACGAAGGAGTTCCTGAAGAAATCCTGGAAGCAATTCCTGACAGAAGCCCAGAAGAAATTACCGGAATTCTTGAAGCAGACACTGAAAAAATCCTGAAAAGGACTTCTGGAAGAATCCCGGAAAGGACTTCTGGAAGAATTGTGGAGATTTTTTCGGAGGAATGCTGAAAGAAGTTCTTGGTAGGGTTTCTGGAAGGATCTAAGAAAGATGTCCTGAAGAACCCACAAGAAACTCCGGGAGGAAGCTCGCATGAAATTCCTGGAAGGAATCCAGCAGACGGAAGTTTGGAAGGAATTTTGGAAGCAATGCTTCTCTTGGGCCTCTCCTCAATTGGCACTTTTCGAAGGTAGTCCGTGACATTAACCTTAAATATTCAAAATCAGTGGTTTTCCGTGACTTTCTTGTACAACTGGTCTGGCCGCTAAGGATGGGAACACTCACTTGCAAAGAGTTACACTCACTTGTAGTTTTCTCAGCTCAGAAGCGTGCAATCAAGAAATGTTGTATGGACGACTTTTGCCTTGTGGTTTGGTCTAAAACTTTTCCAAAAAGAGTAGAGGTCGCACACACACACCAAAGTCGTGAGGGATCTGCGAAAGCAACTCTCCACGAGGTGAATGTAAATTACACTCACCTCGTGAAGAGTCGTTTTCACAGCCCTGTCACGACATTGAGATGCGTGTGCGACCCCTACTCTATTCGGCAAAGTTTTAGACCGAACCACAAGGCAAAAGTTGTCCATACATTGTTTCTTGATTGCATGCTTCTGAGCTGAGAAAATAGCAAGTGAGTGTAACTCTTTGCAAGTGAGTGTTCCCATCCCTGCTGGCCGCACAAGTTTTTCATATACTATATTCTCAGGTTCAGCGAAGGAATTCACGATGGAGTTCCTGAAGAAATTCCAGAAATAATCCCTGGCAGAAATCCAGAATAATTTCCCGGAATTCTTGAAGTAGTTAATGGAAGAATTCCGGAAAAGTTTCCGGAGGATTACTAAAACAAGTTCTTGTAGAATTCCTGAAGTAATTCCATAAGGAACTCCGGAAGGAATCTCGCATAAAATTCATGGCAGAAATCCCAGACGGAGTTTCGGAATTTCTGCAGGAATCTTGGAAGGAAATTTCTGAAGCAATCCTAGAGGAATTCCGGAAGAAATCTGGGGTGATATTGCTGCATTTCCCAGGCATGTTTTCCAGGAATACCTTCTGCAAGTTGAAAACTTCTGAAGACATTCCAAAAGAAACTGTTAGGAGAATCTAGGATGGAATTATTGGAGTATTCCCGGAACTCTTTGAGAAACCGTGGACGAAACCCCTTGAAGTCCCAGAAGCAATCTCTGAAGGAATCTTGAAAGGACTTCCAACATTTCTGCCGCAAATCCAGAAGAATGGGCACTCTTCCTGGCAAGCTACGAGAACTCCGCCATGATCTGTGGATACGATGGTGCGTTTTCAACGAAGTCTAAACAGTAAGGATCACCAGAACTCCCTGCTAGTTCGCTGGATGTTGCATGCACTGAAGACACTTTTCGGAAGACCAGAGATTATGGTTCATTCGCTTGTGAACAGGATACGAGAGATGCCATCAGCGAATGCAGAGGAGTTGCAGACACTACTGATTGACTGCGGCATAGCAGCAGAGAACAGCGAGCAGCGCGAGAGAAGCAAAACAGTCTCCAACAACCCAGAGCTGTAACACGCATTCGAAGGCAGCGCAAAGGTGCTATTCCTCTATCTACGATAGAGGAAAGGCAAATTAAAACCTCTACCTTTTTCTACGATGAATCGTCGGTGACTTCAATGGAGTACGTACACTGTACGTCGTATAGTCCACTGAAAGAGCTAGGTCTCAAAGGAGCACCCTATCCACTGTGTCTCGACTGGACAGAGGCGGCCAGCGTCGCGAAGAAAAGGAGTCCGTTATGTTGGCTCTGAAGGTTTCCGTATTGAGTGAACCCAAGCAACACGACTTGTTTCAAAGCCAGTAACAGCAACCTTAGTGCAATTTATTCACTGTCCTTATTATAGACGAAAGAACACAATTGCTTCTTTTTTGAAACCCAAAAAGCGCAGATTCTGAATCGTTATGCAACTTGAATGATAGGGAATGATAAACAGAATGGAAAAATGATGTTGTCCAGACTCGTACCCTGGACACTAGGAGTATTAACTACTCACCTTACATACTACACCAAACGCTCTGTGATAGAATTGCTGCCCAACACACCATAAAAGCTACTGAAGTTATTTGTTACTTCATTTTACCTTTTTTGTCACAAGTTAGAGAACTGTCAAAATGAAAAGTCGCGCAAGTTTTTCGCAACATATTTGGAACATAATCTGAACAACAAACCAGAGTTAGATTGACTGTAACATAAGAAATTGATGAAAGCTGACTGTTTTATCACTTGTTAGGAATATGTAAGCTCCGCCTCCACGAATCGATATCAAACACGAGGTATTTGGTGATTTCTATGAAACAAAGCCGAAACTTTACGAAATTCGGAGTATCAATGCAACTCAATTGACAAGATGGAAGTTGGGTGTGCTTTCAGTGCAACTCATTTAGACCAAAGCATGAAAATCCACATTTTGGAAGATGTTGCAGGTGTTGCTTGGGAAGGCAGTGAAGTTTCGAGTTACCGAAGGTGCATACAGTTCGGCACGCTCTCGAAACAATCGTGACCAGTTCTGCAACTGGCAAACAATTGAGTTACCTAGAGAGATTGCCGCTAAAATCCACGAAGTCTTATAGTAATGAACAACTGTTGT
This sequence comes from Aedes albopictus, assembly GCF_035046485.1. Lineage (NCBI taxonomy): Eukaryota > Metazoa > Arthropoda > Insecta > Diptera > Culicidae > Aedes > Aedes albopictus. The sequence goes on along the minus strand of NC_085137.1, from coordinate 458,081,813 downwards.
CTAGGCAATGCGTTGAAAAGCGTAGAGTTAGGTGAAACGACAAGCCGGTGGTGTCGAAACCCCGTCTAGAGTGGACCGTATAATGTCCCTGTTCTATGAAGTTTGGCGCAACAACCTCTGGCAGTTTTCACAACTTCCTTCCCAAGCTTTCGTTATGTTCTTTATACTACACTTTCCGTATAACTACTGTAATTTCATAAGGAATTCCTGCTAGGATTCCTCTAGAATGCAGAAAAAAAATCTTCCAGGAATCAAAGCGGAGACTCCTCCAGAAATACAGGTATTTTTCCAGAAAAGCCTACTGGTATTCCTTCAGAAATGCCTTCTTGAGATTCCCTCAGATAGACCAGAACCAGAATTATTTTCTAAACGTCTAAGAACTTATTAAAGGGATATTTCTGAACATTTTTCTCAGGAATCCATTCAGTGTTTTTTTTTCGAAGAATTCTTCCAGAGATTTATTACGGAATTTCTCTAGGAAGTTATCCAATGATTATCCAAGGGATTTCGTGTAGGGTTATCTCAAAAGAATTTCACTAGTGGTTTCACGATTTCCGGGATTCAGATATTGATTCCGTTAAGACTTTTCTCAGAGATTCCTCTAAAGATTCATTCAGGAGAACTTGAATCAGATCGTAGCAGACCATGTGCGCCATGCATTAAGTAGCATTAGTCAACGACATTGCATAGTAGGCGGGGCCACTTAAGTGCTTGCAGTGCATCTCCAATGTACTGCAATCATAAATGAAAGAAGTGATGGAAGTAGCCAACCATTTTCCTGGATTCTTTCCACGAGTGGTTGGTGGTTGTGTTTGTGACTGGACTACACAGCCCACAGAATTCCATAATATGACCCTTCAAAGCATCTTCTAGGAATTCTGTGATAATGCTTCTTAAAATTGGAAGCCAAAATAACTGCAGATGTCAATCAACCATCACCCATTCGAAATTCAACAATTTCTTATAGTGCAGTTCGAATTCTTGGCTTACACCACTCTCATCAATCATATCGATCGATTCAAAACGGTTTGGTACCGCGTACCCAACAATGTTATGATTCGCAAAAGAGGCCATCGAACGATTGTTGTCATTACAAAGCCCTGCCAACGTTTGCGGTATTTGCCAACTTCTGTCTGTAGGGCTTCGACCGCTGCGCTGGTGGCCCGTCGATTCTGTTTGTAAAACTTTGCTCGAGCTGAGCCAGCAGATAGCCCCCTTTCAACTGGCATGAAATTGTTTTCCTTTGACTAATTGAAACTTAAACCCCAGCAGCAATAGCTCCCCAAAGAAGCTTAGCTCGACAGAACCCATCTAGATCACTGGATCATTCGTCACCACCACGTCGGTGGTATATGAGGAAACTTGCTGCCGGATGCAAAAACCGACGGAAAAGTTAGGACGTCCCACAAAAGGAAATAAAAGTGAACGCAACCCAACCGATCTTACGTCATCCGGCCCATTTTGGCAGACAAAGTGGAGCCATTGTTAGGTAATTCATACCGCCGCCGCCGCGCCACCTGTGGCTAACACCCGAAATCATCACCAGACGATTTGCCATTACGCGCCGCGACTCGTCGCGTGTATCTCACGATCAATGGTGAGCACTTGACACCATACACACCATTGAAAGCGGACCACCGAAATCCTAAACCGCATTCACACGCGTCCCCCTAGCCTAGCAGCAGCAGGGGTCCGAACGAACATGGGACGCACGCGCAGGGGGTTAAACTTGACCCATAAATTAATTCAGTAGAGAGCTCCGAGCGTCCAAACCCAAGAGCAAAAGAGAGATTTTTTGGAGCGGAAAGTGAATTTTGGACGGCGCGCTTTTTCAAGTTCATTGCGAGATAGGCGCGGGTTGTGGAGCAGCAGAACCATAGCGCAGACACTGACTGACTGACTGGCTGTTACGTAGTAGATCGACTGTGAATGGGTCATAAAGATACTTCGGGGGAGGGTGGGGCCAAGATGGAGGATACGTCCTTGTGAATTGCAGCCCTCAGGGGAGGTGGATGTTTGGGGAGATTGTTTTGCGTCGAGATGTGACTGTGTCTGATGTCTTGATTGTGAGAAGATTGTTGAAATGTTTTGGGATTGTTGCGAGTCAGGGCGGTCTTCTAGTAAAGGTGACGAGTTGTGAAATTTCCACGGCTCGGAATTCAAGGTCCATGGCCATTGTTTTTGCTATTAACACAAGTTTACGTGTTAACTATCAGCTATTATGCTAACTGTGAACTTAGAAGCTTCTTCAAGAAGACCTTTTCAAGTGGACTTTTTATGTAACAGTATGGAGATTCAGAGGATCCAATCTTAGATCAAACTCAACATCATTTTCGTTTTCTGTCGACTGGTTGTAAGGACTTCGCCGGCGTTCTTATTGATTTAATAATAGTGAAACTTACAAATCAAATTCAATGTGGACGGAACACTGCTTCAAATGATAAATTGACACAAAAAGTAATATGAAATGAACTCACCAATTTATCGAGAAACATCCACACGCTAAAACATTTTCATCCACAGACCGATCTAATATTACTCAAACAACGATAAATATTTTGCGTTTATCTTTTATTCCAAAAAAAGCAGGTATATCAACAAAATGTATTGCATCTACATGAGAATAACGTTTACACCTAATTCCGACGATCGGTCGACAATGTTTGAACGTTCCGCCAAAATGTACGCCAAACGTGCCCAAAATGGAACGGAACGAGTTTGCGCGTGGCGATCGGTACGTGACAAGCCGCGCCCGCTTTTCTAGAACTTCCAGTTGTTGCCTAACATCACTTGCCACCACTTGCATCACACACTGCAAACAATCGCACACTTGATCAGGGGCATGTCCGGATAAGGGTATACGGATCATCACTCGAAATGGGTGACTGATTGTCGAACGTTGACAGGAATCTCAAACTGATCGTTTTAGTGTCAAAACATAATAACGACGTTGAACAAAACTAGACAAATATGTCTGTTCCAAGCTATAGAGCGAATTTGGTGTCAAAACTTGAGTTTTAGTCGGAGTAATAAACAAACGATCGTCACACGTACTGCAGTGAATAGTTGGAAGTTCGTCAACTGCATAACCAAGTTATGCTTTTTCCAGTTATCACCGGACATTTCAGGAAGTACTTACAACCGACAACGGTTGTAGAATTCCACAAAGATTAGCTCCGATCTCCATCGTCTATCGTAAATACGGTGGAGAAACGTTGTGAACTGCGTTGGTTCCTCCTCCTTCACCCCATCAGCCAGCTTGTCGACATGCACGAAATCCACTGTTTACCCACGTACAGTCACGTTTTGCAAATCCCAGAAAAGTAGTTTAAAATCCACGGGCTCTCCCCTCTTTTCGCTCAGCTAAATGGTTCTGTACCCCGCGTCTCTCCATCGCGTAGTATTTTTGTTCTACTACACTAGGTACGTATTGCGCGTTTTTCGCGAATCGCCTACCTTTGTCGCCGCGCACCCGTCTAGCTTGCACTAGAACTGCACTGTAGTAGGGCCAATACCTATTTAGTTGTACGCTGCTGGCTGGATGACATGTGCGAAACGAAAACATGTGCTGCCATTTATCGCGCTCGCGATGCGCGAGTTAACAGCGAAAGTGCCCACAGCAATGTTTATGGCCAATTCTCGTGCTCGCGCGTGGTTTGATTTCCAACAAAGTGCCATCACGCGTTTCCCGCCCGGAGCGTGTCCACCGGCAGTTTCGGGGGATCGAGGAGAGATGATGGAAGGTCAGAAAGAGAATCGAATTTGATTGGTAGCTTATCGTTTAAACGTCAAACTAAACTATCGTTTTTGGCAGTCAGTTGATCCTTAGGGAAATTCCATTCCAAAACGATATAATTTGCGTTGCGTTGCGTTGCGTGGTAACGGAGTAATTCGTAGATTGCATACTGAAAGTTGTTATGTTCGAACTTGAATACTCCTATTCTAATTGCTTATGGAATGCTATTTGGGAAGGAATAGCTATCCAATTAGAGGTTGAAGTAAAAAAGACATGAAAACTTCCTTTGCTGGCCACGCCCATCTGCTCCGTTACGAGGCTAGGAAAGGATGTAATGATATAACACCTACTTTATGAAAGGCCAGCGACTCACCGCCGCCCCATAGGTGTCAAGGAGTTGGATATTTGGAATGGGTTGATAAGCGAGTGATGCGACAAGATTCAGATTGTGTAAGTGTATTTGAGTAGTACATGTAGTTGTGTTGATGTAAGTGTAAGTGCATTCCTAAACGATATAATTTGACAGATAAACTGTAAGATTGGTGACGGTCACCAAATACTGCGAAGCCTACATCAAATTAACATTCTAATCGCGCAGAAGATAACCGTGGCGGTTATCCATAGCTTTCCTCATGCTCAATTCTCAGAATTTTTGTTGCAATTCGAGTCGAATTATTCGACACGTAACCAAAGTATGTCCCAAAATCGGAGCTGTTATCGTTTGTACCTGTATGCAAATTCTATCGAATCGCGATCGAATGGCTCAACACCATGCACCATGTATCATCATGGCAGTTTGTAGTCTTTTTGGCGGTCATTGAACAAGGCCAACAACAACAACAACAATGGTCAATAATGAATTGGTAGAAGCAGGTACAAACCAGTTTCGCTAGCCAGTCGCCAGTAAATAGTCTTCGAAGCAGCTGCTGTTTTTGCCAAATGCTAGCTCGCTTGCTGGAATGTTGCGATTCCGGATCGCTCTAGGACGGGATGCCGGGAAATTTTCCTCAAAGTTCCATTCTTCATGTTTGTTATGTTTGAAACTGATGCGATTTGACGCTATGCACGTATAGCCAGCGCTGTTATTGATCATGACCGTCACATGACGATGAGAAAACTCTGTTCTTCACTGTCACTAGACGAAATTACTTCTCGCGAGCATCATCATGTAATCTCGTAATTATCTACCATCATCTTTCATCCATTTTTTATGAGAATTTAGTCTGGTTTCAGCAAATTTGCTGATCATTTTAAAAATGGACTTAATGTAGATCCGCTGAGATAAATGAACTATCGAAAACTGTATCTCTTGAAGCACAAATTCCGGTCTTTCGTGGAATTTCTCAAAAATGTGCCATATTAATGCCAATCCAATAGCGTTGTAAATACGGAAGATTACTGATTCAAACTCGCTTTTAGAGTATATAACTAGCGAGAGTGTGCCCTGAGTTTCAATACTCCAGCTACAAAACATGGTCCCATATAGTTAAGCATGAGAGCCACTATAGAGCGCATGACGACGTATTCACTCGTCGCATTCTTCAAATTTACTGCTTTAATACGCTTGAATTATTTGTCAACAATTAATAGAAAAGTTTGAAAAACAATTGTTTTGGAATTTCACCATGTTTTGTTTTTTTATAATGTGATTTTTTAAACTAATACCTATTCTTCATCCATTGGGTGTTGAAGATTAGCTCAATACATTTGAAGTTTGCTTTGTTATATTTAGGTATGTAGTAGCTGGTAGCTCATGTTTCTTTTACAATTATGAGACAAGATCTGATATTAAGTTATTCTGTGTCAGGCGGAGTCAGCTCAAACGATTTTAAACTCTTGCCGTTCAAAGAGTACTTAATGGAGTTGTATATTTTTTTACGGTATACACGTATAGCTTGTAAAAGTTAGATAAATCCCTTCAGGAATCACAAAAAGAATTTATGAAGCAATTTCTGGAGGAATCTTTGGTGAGATCACTGGAGGAATTATAGCGAAAATTTTCGGACAAATTCCTGGAGGAATTCATGAAGAAATCCTTGGAGGAATACCTGGACGAATAGCAGGAGGAACTTCAACTAGGCTCCCTAGAGCAATTCCAGAAAGAACTCCTGACGGAATCGTTGGAGGAATTGCTTCAGCAATCCTAGCAGAAATTTTTAAAGATACCCATCAGGCATTTCTCTAAAAAATACTGCTGATATTGCTCCCTAAGTTTCTTCAAGGATACCTCTAGGATTCCGGATTCTCTTGGAATACCAGTAGAAATTCCTGCTAAGATCCTACTAGGATTTTTATCAACAATTCATGCTGAGGTTTCTCAAGCATTTTCGTTAATTTATGTTCTTAGGAATCCTTCAAGAATGTCTTGAGGAGTTTTTACAGGAACTACCTGAGGAACCCCAGCAAGACTTTCCGGAGGATTCCACTAGAAACTTCTGAATAAATCGTAGCAGCATTCCTGAAGCAATTTCAGCAAAAGTTCCTCAAGCAATCTCAAGTGGATTTCCAGCAGCAATTTCTGATAAAAGCCATAAATGAATTTCTGGAAGAATCCTTGTGATAATTCCTGAAAGAATCACCGCAAGAAATTATTAAGTCTATAGATTAACGGCTACGCAGTCTTAGGGTTCAAAAAACGAGTTTTATTATTCACCCGACGTTTCGACACGGGGATAGTGTCTTCCTCAGGGGGAAAATAAATATTAACGTTTTTGGTCAAATGTTTTGTCTAACTTTAACTGTCTCGTTTTGTGTGTGCCAAAAAACCGTTGAACTGTTTAAGTGATTTCGAAGTGTAAGCATGTACCAAAAAGGACACAAAACGAGACAGTTAAAGTTAGACAAAACATTTGACCAAAAACGTTAATATTTATTTTCCCCCTGAGGAAGACACTATCCCCGTGTCGAAACGTCGGGTGAATAATAAAACTCGTTTTTGAACCCTAAGACTGCGTAGCCGTTAATCTATAGAGTCAAGATTACAGTCGATTCCCAACAGCGAAATTATTAAGAAATCTCCAAAGGAATCACTTCAGTATTTTTTTTGGAAGAATTTCTGCAGGAATCCTAAGATACTTCCAGAAATTCCTAAACTGAGCAAATAAGGTAACACAGTTTGTCCAGCACACGTTTCAATAATACTTTTTCGTACAACTTTGCTCAAGACACCAATACTCTATCTTCATTTATAAAAAAAAATATCTCACCTAATCCACCCAAGAAGATGAATCACAATGGTGAATTATAATAAAGAGATGAGTATATAGAACAATTTCTTCTAAGACACCATTCCGCTAAAGTCAATATTTGAGGCCGCAAAAAATGGATTACGAATATGACCCCAGCATGCAATATGAAGTAGGTTCCTCTGGAGATTATGTCCGGTGGCCACATGCGGTAGTTCCTAAACGGTTTGAAATCTATTCCAAAAATCCATTCAAAAATGCGTTTAACCCTTCAGCGTGCGCGCTGTTGTAAAAAGTACAACACTACCAAAAAACCTCGCTTTTCGTATACAGCGCAAGCGCGGTGCTGTTTCGGTTGTTCAATTGCGCGCGTCCTGGAAGGTTAAGATGTAAAAGTTCCATGAAGAAGAGAAATGTAAAAAAAATATCTATGAATACTTGCAGGATATCCACACCATAGATGGAAGATTTTCTGGCAAATTTCTACAAAATTCTTCCGGGAGATCCCAAAGATGCTTTCAAAGATTTGCCAAAAACAAAAGCGTCACGGGAAATCTGCAGATTTTTTTCATGAAATTTTAAGAAATGTTTCAGAAAATCAACAACGTGTTTCTACAAAAAAAAACATTTTTCCAGAAATTTCACTTGAAATTCTTTAGCGATTAGCTTGCAAGATTCTGCCAAAACTCAACCAGAATTGGAAAACTTTTCAAAGTCCCGTCAGAGTGTCACATGCTCATCGAGGTATTCGCCAGGATTTTATTCAGGAGTCCCAATCAAGTCGAAAATGTAGTGAAACCTTAGATTTCATAGAGTTTTGGCATTATTTGTTTAGGAATTTCACTTATAAAATAATCAAAAACTTTGCAAGGAATTCCACAAGATTTAAATGTGTCCCATGCAGTCCTGCAGGGAATTAGTCCTCCGAAATGCCGTTCAAAAGTTTGCGAAGGTTGACGTAAGGAATTTATGTTTCTGTATATTTCTTTTAATAATTAACAGCTATCAAGTCAACTATACATTGTGGTATTATTGTATGGATATAATGGATAACTCTGGTGGAGCTTGATGTTCAAAGCCAATATCCTGCCGCAAACTATGCCTCATCATCTTCAAGTAATAGTGTATTTTACCTCAGGGTGTTTACTCATTAGACAAAACGAATTTTCTTAACTTTTTCAGATGTGGGTTTTGTAATTTACAATCTTAAAATCAATATAAAGTTCGAAGCCATCAATATGAATGTGCCTAAATTATCTTGTTTTAGGTTTGAAAAACGTGTAGAAATGTCTTCATGAATGAAGTAAGAAGTTTAACGGGGAGCATGCATAGTTTTCAACGAAACTCTAACTCTACCAAATAAAGGCATTAATTGCTTTGACAATTTCAATCGAAAATCCCAAAAGGAAGGACAAATTCAGACAAAAATCATACAGAAGTCCACTTCTGAAATCAAATTTTACCAAAAACATTACTAGAGTGATCGTTCAACGTTCTCTCTTGATCTCCCCCAAGTAACAATGTCTATGCTTTCTGCTCTTACACATTATTTATGAAGGTTTTGTTATTGATTTGGTAAACCCTTTTAGGTTTTATGAAGCATCATACAATGCAAAGCCGTTTTAATGAAACGAACAACTTTAAAACACTTTGTAGGTACCTAGAAGTCAGGTCTGTAAAACTTATTTGCTTGTGATTTAGCCCTGCATACATGTCATTCTAAACGAACTGTTAAGTACCTATTAACACATGATCCTAAAACTTCTTTCAAGGCCGTACGTAAGGCATGCCGCATCGGTCTAATAACTTTATAGATTGTATGAAGTCATCATGGAGCAATCATAATCTTTTTCGGAATTACAACTGGATGCATTAAAGCAAGCCCAGGAGTATTAGGTATCGCAGTGGGATCTTTTTTTAGGAAAATAGGGTTGATGCGCAACGCAAATGGTAACACAATCAATTACGTATGATTTTTCTAAACCACTGAAGAAAACACCTGATTTTTCTTCTTCCTGACAGCTTCCAAATAACAGTACACAAGACAGTCTGAGATGACTAGTTTAAAGTTAACATTTAGATTGCCCCGATGTTTCAGTGCAAGAGACAGCACTGAACTTTAAAAAAAAATCTACCAGAAACGCTTTTACCATTGTTGACAGCACTGAACTTCTTCAAAAATTCTACCAGAAACTCTTTCAACATTGGTTTACGACACAATACTTCAGACATCTCAAATTCAGGAATTCTTGTACATTTCTCGTAGTTCTCCTACTTTTCACGAAAACTGCATAGGAAATTCAGAGACTCTACGACTTTTAATCCAGATCAATCCAGTCACTAAGTAGAAAACTTTTTGAATACATGCTATCACATGCCACAATTTCGATGTCAGTAGTTTCACCGCACCGAATTGTGGATACTTTTTCAATAACAACAACAGGAAAGACCTTCACGTCACACATATGTGCAGTACCATTTGGACATTCAATCGATACACCTACCGTCAGTGCCACCGCCATCACTATCAACAACTTATGCAGCATAAAAATTCACGGTTGTGTCATACTAGCGCAGCTAGTGGGCAACCTTTCAGAATGCCATCAACTTGAAAGGTTTAATTTTGAGTCACATCACAGTATGTAATGTTCGTGTTCATCGGTGCGAAACGCCTGACAACAAGATGCGTCGTCACTCGATTAGAGCTGAGCTGTTTGTTAAGTTGCTAATTCCGTATGCAGGCAGCACTACCTAGTACCCACCACCTAGCAGGCGCTGATCGTCGTCGTCGTAGTCAGTGCGCGCAGGCCAAAGGTTAACTAAAACCGTCCTTGGACGGAGCACCGGGGAGCACGCCATGCTTGGACTCCAACCAAGACCGAGACTAGAACTCATCATCAGCCAACGAAACCCTATCAACCGTTATTGTTTTGATGTTTTGTAACGCTGCTGCTGCTGATCACGATTTGATTTTACAAGTCGAGTTCCATTTCCCGGATTTAATGATTTAATGATGAGGCGAATGGAATGGAGTGGTCAACCCCAAAAGCTAAACTTTTCAGCGTAGCAAATGTCATTGAGGATTTCCTTCTTTTCAGTTGGCTGATGGTCACCCCCGCCGCCTATCTGCTCACGTCGATTCCGATCCGTCGTAAGCGCGAGCCACAGAGGTGCGCATCATTTCGGGGGGCTCTATATACAGCCTTGAAATGCTCTTTTCTCGCACGGCCAACCGGAGCGGAGTCGTTCGTCAGTGTACCTAGTGTGGTGCGATGTTGGTGTTGCTGCTGGCTGCAGTAGCAACAATGAAAGGTGGTGGTACAATTAGCCAACAACAGTAGTGATGGCCACTCTGTGTTTTGGTAATTCGAAAATTATAAACTTTTGAAGGTTTATTACCAATTCATGTGGTGTTCTGGGGTTGGGAATGCAATGAGCAGCATGCTTCGCTGCAAAGGTTAGGATAGGTTTTGAACAACAGCAGAAATTGCAGTTTGTGTCTGTTTATTCCATTATTCTTAAAATGCGTGAGTATTTAGAATGTTGATTGTTTACCATACATTTGAAATCAAATCTTCGTTTATTAAATTTTCCACTTCAGTGCAATTCCAATGACAGAATTGGCTCGCACATTTCAAAGGTGGTTTACTTGACAAGATCAATCTACCAATGATTTACGATGTAAGAAATCATACCTACAGAGTTACGAGTACGACTGACGTTCCCATTCATCTGCCAGGCATGAATTTCAACAACTTTTCACGGGTCCTACCCGTGTGAAAAGTTGTTGAAATTCATACCCGGCAGATGAAACTTCAACAGTTTGGCCGATGGTTGCCTCTGCAAACATTTTAAGCTTCACCAGACAATCGTTCTTGACGTGAAAAATTCCCCACACTTGACACTTGCGGCAATGAATAGTGTCCTGGAAGTTTGTACCAGGCTTACGAAAATCTTGCTTTGTCACTTGGGCGTAGATGGTTTGCTTCATCTTAACAAATATTTCAATTTTGTAGATCATGTTTGTTACAATAAAGGAAATTCTTGAGAAATTCCCTTCTAAGAATTTTCATCTCTTTTAGCAAATGGTGCAAATTCATGTAATATGTTAAGTTCATTCATCATCATCACTTGACAGACCGTTTAAATCGGCTTTGAACAAGTGTTCAGACCTGTCGACGTGAAAAATCTAAGCTTCTTCTCAGTAGAAAAGAATTACTAAATCAAATATGTGTGTTGAATAAAGAATACAAACAACTTCATCATTGAACAGCTCGGAGTATCGTCCGACTTAACAAAAACAAAGCCCATCGAGTTGTTTACAAATCAAATTCCCGCCAGCTCCCTTTTTGGGAAATCCTCGATTGACCTTGTTTACTGTTTGGTTCACGTGACTTGCCAGAAGGCAGCATGTGGATGGAAATAATTAGAGTCCGGCGTGATTTGCGATTGCGAGATGATTATATCAAAGGCGCGGAATTATGAAATTCCCAGTGTTCTTACGTGAGAAAACATTGATTTAAATCAACATTGAAAATGTGCAAATTCACTCCAACCTTTCCTATTCACGATCTAGCCCTTCTCACGGGGGGGATCGTGACACAAAGGACCCCGACTAACCTGAACTCTATCGCGTGAATTTGTCCGGTGACATATTCAAACGGATGCATATCTCACACAGTCTGTCAGAGTCCATCCGCATCGCGAATATTCCACAGTTCACCCCAAAGGTATACTGGTAGATCTGGTCTGACTGGTCGTCCCTGTCGTAGTCGTCATCGATCGTCCCGTGCGCACCCGCGCGCCTTTCTCAAAGCAATCCACTTTGTGCTGTGTACAATCGTCGTCAGTCAGTCAGTCAGCGAGTCAGTAAGGACATCCAGCGATTGCGAGCGCGAGCTCGAGCGCGCCCAGCATCCTTCAGCCGCACAAAACGACGACTCACAAGGCAAACCATATCACGAAACCAATTAAAATCACTCACACAAGTCGCGACGTCGACGATGGCGACGAATCGCGACGATCAGCAGCCAGCGCCGATGATGACGATGACGACTTGCGATCGATCGAATTAATGCATGAATGGATCTCACTAGACTGGTTCAAAAAGTATGAGTCTTGGTGTAGATCCATGTGTCCATGTAGCCAATTCTAGAGGTTGTCAGGTGTCCAAGAGCGAAGCTTGTTGTTTTTGACAAGTTAATATCCAACAAAACTGAAGCCAATTGCTCTTATTCCACAAAGCCCTGTTGTATTCTAGGCTTCCAGCTATTACTCAAATCTGTCTCTCAACGTTGTTCTCCATGGATGAGTTAAACAGGCCTAGCAATCGTCTTTTCACGATATCAGAGAGATTCCTAAGAAGATTGAACTAAATCATATGGCATCCCAAACCGGCATTGTTTGTTGAACGTGGAGCAATAGAAAATTCCAGCATAGTGAAGGTTCTGTCCAGAGAAAATCCCAAGGAAGCGATCGTTTAGTAGCTGAGTCACTAGGCAGACCTTTCATAGGAAGTTGAATATCCAATGGTTGGCAAAATATTCGTCACTCTTGGTAGAAGATCCGCATGTTATGCCACTCTTCGTAAGGTTGTCATTAAAGTTTCTTTTAAGTGATCTCTAATGAAGTGCTGCCAATAAATACACTCGCTTCGAACAGGTTCCCAAGCTTGCTCTGGAGCTTCGCGTACTCTTGATAAAGATCTGAGGTAGTATGCCTACGAAAAACTTTAAATGCATAAGAATTTTAAAGATACAGTTGAGTGCAGTTATTATCACATCCGAGTGTGACTGATCTTCTTGTGAAACTTGCACATTGAACACGTTGTTTTTGTGTTTCTTACTTTTGTAAATCAGTTCAGACAGAAATCCTTATTCTTTCGGCGTTGAAGGGGTGTTGAATGATTCAATACCAAAGGTTACTGCTGCTGCAGTTCAAAACTCCAGTCTTTTAACAGTCTACGGACCACCCTAACGCTGATGTGTCTCACCTTGACAATCGATCTGGCTGCTATGTGATAGTCTGATTCAACCGGATTCTCTCGGCACGCAATCGTCCAACGGGGATAATCCAAATTTTTGCGTAATATGTTTCGGATGAATGTCACCACACCACTCAAACACTCTGGCTCACCCTGGCGAAGGCACACACAATTGTTGTCACTCCTACTTGTTGTTTGTCACACTGGTTTTCACCTGGTTGGACTTTTCTGTTTCGCTTTTCTTTCACTTGGCTTGAGCGCTAATTACTCAGCCGGGTAATTTTCCACTTCACTTTTACTCACTCTTCTCGGGGACGCGACGCGTTTCAATCAATCACACGCGTTCACTATCGCTTCGCTTCTGTTATTTGCGCGAGGCTAAAATTTGGCTCAACGCGCGTCTGTGTATGTATGTGCGTGCCTGTAACACTTTCAATTTTCTTCTTTTCGATGATCAGTCACGAACTCTTTCTCCGCTTCTGGCAGTGCTCTTCCCAAAAGTAATGTATGTAAATATGTTTTCAATAACAACAGTATCACTCTCTGTGTACGTATCACTCGAGGTTTTTCTCCAATTTAAATTTGTTATTTTCGCGTTGCACCGCGTTCCGGAAAGCCACCATTTATTATACACCGTACTCATAAATTCACAAGAGCTGCTTCCATTTCTCCTCGGATCCAGCACGCATGTATCGTGATAACAATCCGTTCGGCGTTATTGTTGTTGATCAATAAAAATTTCGTTAGAAAAAATAGGTGTGTATGTTATATGTACCTCTATTGCAGACTTGCAGATTCAGATTTTCAATCACTTTTCCGTCTTCTTCTTCTTCGTCTTCAGCTGTTCACTTTGTACTCAAACACGGTTTTATGTTTTGCCAGCGATGTTTGTTATTACTCTCGTTTTTTTATTTCTCCTCTTTTACAGGCACTTCTCGGTATGTTGCTTCAGAGTTGCGGAGGAGCCTTCAAAGAGTGCTCTAAAAATCACTTTCTAAATCAATGCGCGCGCAATTTCGTATGCACCGCGCTAAGCACTGCACTTCTCGCGCTACGCTGGCTGGTTTATCTGTCTTGAGTTTGCACCGCCGCCGCCAGTGTTGCACGTCAGGGTTGTTTTGGAAAAATCCGACCAATTTTCACTTTCAATCTCCGATCCGGGTGGAATATCCCTCGCAGCAGCGAGTTAGCCTCCTCTGTTTCTGTTGCGGTGACCCATTTTTTATTCCTGTCAGCTGAAGATTGATCACGTTTGTGGCGACTTTACTTAGCGTTTAGAGCCTCACGGCGCGACACGCGAAATCCACCGAAATACCGAACAAAAATCGCCAATCACAGAAAAAAAAATCACCAAATCCCAAATCCAAAAAAAAACACTAAACAAACGCTAATTAAATCCTCGCACAGCTAACTGTTATTTAGAAGGGAGTGACACTCCTCGCGAAGGCGCGAACTCGCTCACACATTCACGCGCCAGAAAAACGTACGCAACGCAAGGCAGAACAAATCCTGTGTGCGAAACACACGCGCGAAAAGAACACCGCGACGACGACGATGACGGCGGAGGAACCGCGCGAACGAAAGAACGCAAACCGAAAAACAACACAAAAGAGACTTCTGGGAGGGTGGTGTTTGCCTAGGCGCACACACGTCAACGCGAATCAAAAGTCACTGATTGACTGGCGCGGCGCGAGCAGCGAACGCAAACCGACGGCGACGACGATCATCGGTCGCCCGCCGACCGTCCGTGCAGCAGAGCAGCGAGCGCGACGCGACGGACGACGGCGGCGTCGTCATCGGATGAATCGAAAACTCGGATGAACACCATCGCATCGTAGGAGCCGAAGGTTCGCGTGCGCTGTGCTTGTGACTCTTCTGACCGACTTGCTGCTGCTTTCTGGGGGGTGATAAAGCTCGACGTCGCTGTAGCCGTACTACGAAGGGTGACAGACCTTCAACGGGGTCTCCCTTCGTCGTCGTCGTCACACAAAGGGATGTTTGATTAATCGTAGTGGCTAAAATACTTTCGAGGTCATTCTCAATTTTCTCGACTGCACAAGAAAGTCACGAAGCGTTTTCATACATTGGTTATGTTAATCATCATAACAATTCGCTCGCGTATTGTGTACACTGGAGACTCCTATAACACAGTGTCACCCACTTTAAGGGGGGTTCGTTCGAAGTGCTTGTTCATTTTCTGCCGGATTGTCTTCAAATTTTGACAGGGTATCAAGAATGGTAAAAGAGATCTTTAGTAAAAATTTGGGCCCTGACAAAAAAAAAAACGGCCAGTAGAGACGATTCTTTCCAAAAGTGCACACGTAATAACGAAATCGATAACGTGTGTTAAGTATTTTAGAAGTGAATGAGTTAGTGAATGATTGAGCCTGTTAGTGAGTAAAAATGGGTGAGTGAACCTGTGAGGGAGTAAATGAGTGATTCTCTGGCTCTCTGATTCTCTGATTCTGTGATTCTGTGATTCTGCAATTTTGTGATTCTCCGATTCGCCGATTCTCTGCGATGTTCGCGCTGTAGACGATGGTTGGTTCTCTCAGCAGCTGAGGCAGCTCGTGGTTCATTTGCCTTCTCCAAGCCTCGTCTTCCATCTGCATTCTCCGCCGTGGATGGTACCAAAGATATCCAACACCTTCCGTTCGAAAACTCTAAGGGTGCTTTGGTCCTCTGCACGTAGAGTCCATGTTTCATGCCCATAGAGAACTACCGGTCTAATCAGCGTTTTGTAGATAGTGAACCTCGTGCGACGGCGAACTTTGTTCTATCACACAGTTCTGCGGAGTCCTAAGTAAACTTGATTTCCTGCCCTAATGCGTATCTGAATTTCTCTGCTGGTGTTGCTGTTGTTGGCGGTCACCAGTGAGCTCAAGCACACGAATTCTTCAATCGCCTCGATTTTATCACCGTTCGTACCGTTAATTCATCCCTAGAGCCATTGTACAGTAACCTCACACCGATGAATCACCTTAATTTTGTACACTATTTATGAATCACCATGTTGATCAAATGGAGTGATCCATAAACCGTGGTTATTTTTGCCAATTCATTACTTGTGGGGTCACTGTACTTTGTCTTCAAGTTAATGAGTGATGTAGTGACCGAGTTTGGATTCGAAGTTGCCCATCTACGGGATGATGTCCGACATCGTCCCGTACATGGGTAACTTCGAGCCCGAAACCGGTCCACCAAAAAAGGTAAATTTTTAAGTTACTTTTGACTAGTAAGAACGATAAGTGTTTTGTTTCGTCTCGTGTTCGCGTATTTTGTGATGGTGAATGTTCTTACGTTAGCACAAACGACAAATTATTTGTGATTTATGAGTGAGTTGATAAGTGAGTGAGCAGGCAAGCAAGTGAACGAGCAAGTAAGTGAACTTGTGATTTAGTGAATTAGTGAGTGAGAGATCCTATTAGTGAATAAGTGTGAGAGTAAATGAGTGAGTTAGTGAGTGATCTGTGAGTTAAACAACTAGTGAGTGAATAGGTTAGTGAGTAAACGGGTGAGTGAGTGTATGAATTTGTGAGAAAATTAGTGAATCAATGGGTGAGTTAGTGAGTAAGCGTGTATGTGCGTGCATGAATGATAACTAGAGCATGAAATGTGTAATTAAAATTGTTAACGAATAAAATATATAGGTAGGAGATGCCGAGGTCAGAGAGCTGATCCCCATGTTAGCCACAGCAATGTTTCGGTAGCTAGCATAACTTTGATCAAAGCGTTCAGCTACTGATCAGAAACGGGGCTGCATAAAAACACTGACTGCTGAGAGGCAACGAAAACAACAAAAAAACATTTCTCTGATTCAAACGCATGGGATCCTAACTGACAATAATTCTTAATACACTGGATTTTTATAATGCACAACTTTACTGCTGGATACGTAAAGAATGCCATCCATTTGATGCCAGAGTTTTGCAGTCATTGAGCTTGAGTTGTAGGCTGAGATATTTAGTTGGAATCCTAATTATTCGTTCTATTTGTTCAAGTCGAATTGCACATCTTTTACTAGAATTTACATATTTAATGGTGTGTAAGAAAATATAAAAGACAGAGAATTGATTTAGATAGATAGATAGATAGACTTGATAGAGAGAATTGATTTAGATAGAAAGAATTGAATAGATAGATAGAAAAGATAGATTTTCAGCCAGCAATGCATGCGGCGAAACACGAATGATAAAAGGATAATGTGAATACTCGCTTTGAATCTTCGAATTTTTTTTTTTTGTCTTTATTATAGAGACTTTCAGCCTGGGGCTGGTTCGTCTCTCTTAGACTCTGGATGCAATCTTACTTCTCTTACGTATGAAAAATAATATTTACAGCAAGCCGCTCACTGACTTGCCAACTCACTCACTTTGTAACTCCCTCACTCATCAGCACTTACTAACCAATCCACTCGCTCAAAGTTCAATCAAAATTCAGTTAAGTTGGATGGATATTTAAGATACAGTAATCCCTGGAGAAAACCCTACTGGGCTCCTAAAAGAAAGCCCTAAAACAAGAATCCCTATATTAATCGTTAGATATATTGCGGATAGAATTCATGCATGACACCCTGAAAGCACAGACTGTGTTGAAAGTATAACTAGAACAGAAGTATTCCTGGAAAAATCTCAAGAGGAATTATTTGAAGCATCTAAGGAAGAACTACTGTATAAATTCCAAAACGAATCCCTGGAGAAAGTCCTAGATAAATACCTCTGCGGAAATCTTTTGAGAATGAAGAGTTCTTTGAATAATAAATTGAAAAGTTGTTCGGCTATTTGATCGAATGCTATCTGGTCAAATGGGTCGTTTGGTTGATTTTTTTAAAGGAATCAAAAACTATTCCTTTCACTTTTAGCATTCAGTGAGTTGTCGCTGCATCTGACAACATTTCTTAAGATTTTTTTCCATCTTTAAATCATAAGTTGTTCTTCAGAGTTATATGGAGTGTTTTAGGTGATGTGAAGAACATTTGCATGGTCACTTAAGTTCTATATTCCTCTTTCGACAAAATGACCAGGATCCATTTGAAAGAGCCCAGAAAGAATCTCTAGATAAATATCTAGAGAACTATCGTCTGGTATTCCTGGGTAAATTCCAAGAAAAAATCGCTTTAGGAATCCCTGGATAAACCCTAGGAAAAAAATAGAGAAACCATAAGAGGAATCCTAGGAGAAATCCCAAGATTACACCGTTCAACACTTAATTTGGTTATGGGATAAGAAAAAATAACAGGGGTTTGGGACCCTACAAGTGTCATAGTGAAAGAATTTTTGAAAAATATTGAACCGGGCCTTTACAGTTCAAAACCGAAGTTTGTATGGAGAACTTGGAGTGTTCAATTGATATGTGCATTAGAACGCGCTGTGCATATATTATGGAAATGGCCAGAAACTTTTGTATACTAGAGTCACAGACAAACAGACGTAATACCTCGAACATTTTTCGAACTGACGTCCCAAGTAACAATTTGATGCTGTACAAACGTTTCTGCTATTATTTTAAATTATCCTTCATATTCACAAAAGCTGAGCACAAGAGGTACAATCCTTCATTCAGTTCCTAAACATCTAATTTTGGTGGTTTTATTCAACCTTTAGCTGATTTGAGGTTCTTTGACAGGCTATTTTAAGGCTTAATATGCGCTTAATCAGTAATCAATTTAATTTATCAATTGTGTAAGAATAAAAAAAAACACTTTCGTGAGCCAATTTTTACCATTAGCTGCTGACGAATTTCGCCCCAAATCGTATTCGGAGTTGGCAGCACCCTCTCAGATTACAATGAAACTTTCTGGGTATGTACACCAAGACTAGATAAGCCACTTTGCATACTTAGTTTCTTCAAAATTTATCTGGACTGACTTTTGAAAAGGGCTAAACTTTTTTATGGATTTTTTAAAAATGTTTTTAATCAAAAAATGACTACTCCTACAAAAAAGTGTTGTATGGGTGATTATCACAAAATAAGTCAAATTTCAAGAAAAAAATACTGAAAAAAATCCAAAATGAGCCCTACACTGAAAAAAATCATTTCTAAAAATTCAAAGTTGATTTAAAAAAAACACCATTTTTGATTTTGATGAAATTTTGTCTCAAGACAGGTAATTATGTTCCCTACCAACCGTCCATACATCACAAGATAGGCACTTTTAAGGAAAAAAAGTTTTTCTTACAAAAACTTTTTCATGTCCAAATTATTATTTTTTCAGTGTCTTTTTTTAAAAACAAACTAAACCAGTGAAGGTTATCTAGTAATCTCAAAATGCAATGAAACTTATTGTGTCATATGCGACAATGCAATGCACCCATATTCACGCAGCAGCACTCTAGAAGTACGAAACAATATACAATTAGAACACGCATTTCATACGTGCTGCTGTAATTTCTACCCAAACGTTTCTACCCCATGTTCTTACCTAGGTAAGGCTATTTATTAGATTCGAACTACCTAATCGAAAAAAAAAATCAAGAGTTGTACCTAAAGCAAATATGAACAAAACAAGAAAATGAATCGGTATCATTCAACGTGTTACTTCTCTTTGGTTATTAAAGGCAGTTCTGAAAAGTAATGGATCAATCGTATAAATCAAAATTCAACAAATTCAAGTGCAGTGCAAAAATAAACAATCCAAAGTGCAACCGTCATAATCTACGGGGCATGTCATTAAGATTGATAGATAAGATTCATTCCATGGGATATACACATGAAATCGACGAATCGATGAGTATTTGTGAGTCATGTCGTGGATTGATAAGTCACAACAGAAGCCCGAATACGAAAAAACGCCGATCGGATGGAAACGACGAAACTATGCAACCATCATTTAGTGGGCAGCAACATCATGATGTTCCAGAACCAGAACCGTCAACGAGTGGTCAACAAATCGAACATGTGCTGGGTAAGTAAGCCTTCAACGTGTTAGCTTCTTTTATATAACTCATTTTGCAGCTCGTTGCAAAACTACATTTTTCAGTATTCTTCGTATTTATCCAACCCGGCAAGCCTCGTTGGATAAATGTACTACTTGTGCGAAAAAAAAATCATTTTTGCAACTCGTTGCATAAATAACTATCATTAACTTTCCACTGCATTCATTATTATATTGTTAACCTTAACTTTTATCTTACAGATATGGTACCATCTATTCCATCATTGGAGTCAATTCCGTCAACAGATCAACTACAGGGTCCCCATAAGGAGTGTATCGGAAAGTAGTTGAAAATGTTTAGGATGCTCTATCTCGAAGCTAGGTTGGTCTTTTCATTTCGGTTCTTCTATGAAATCTTCACAATATAGTTAAGTTTAGAACAGCTCGGAAAAATTTGGAAAATGTTTAGTATTATTCAAAATTTGGTTAAATGAATACACCTTACAAAATAAAAATCTGCACAAAATGCAATTTTGTTAAGATTTTTCAACATTTCAAAAATCTGTAGCGAATAAAATTTGTACGATAAAAATTCTGGAAAGTATTGATGCTTGTTAACAGTTATGTACACATAACATATCATTCAACACCGACTTTCAAAATTCATGTTTTCGATAGAAAAATCTCCTATATCTACGAAATGGTCCACTCCAAAAAACATCTATTTCTTGATCAAACTTTGAAGTTCTGCTTTTAATATCTTTAAAGATTATAAAATTCTAGTTTTTGCTCTAACTTTCTCGTCCATAAATTAAAAAACATACCCCATTTAAAAAAATGAGAATTTTTCATTTTATATATTTTTTATTTGCGTAAACATGATTTGGAGGAGCATAGAAAAAAGGGGTTCCTCAAAAATAGCCTGTTATTATTTTTAAGAATTGCGCTTAAATGCAGTGGAGATTTTTCTTGAAAAAAGTAATTTGCCTATATCATGAGGATTCCGGAGCTTATTATATTTGCACAAAAAAGTTTACAATTTTCAAACATTATCGAACTTTTTTCGCAATTTCAATTTTTTAGAAGGTGTGCAAAAATTTAAAAACATGCGTTCAGTAATCTAGGTTAAAAACCTAGTTAAAAGAACATTTTTAGAAAATAATAAAAGCCATTTCTTTTTTCAAGGATTTATACAGTATCTCCAAAAATAAAATTACTCAAAAGTTGTTTTAAACTATTTTTGAGGTAATTGTAAACATTTTCAACTACTTTACGATACACTCCTTAATATTGAGAAGTTTAATACCATTGCTGAAACATTGAGTTTATCGCCAATCTCATCTAGAAACATGAGAAGTATGGAATATCGCATAAACAAATCATTGCAGATTACGAAAGCAGTTCGAAAAAATATCTTCGGAATAGATTCAACGGATGTTGGCAAAGTGGAGGCGTATGACGAGATAATTATGCAGTTAAAGGATAAGTTCAATCACCCTACAACTGACAGAAGCGAACAGATTAAAATACTATCTGTACTTCCTAAGTCTTGGTCGGTAAATAAAATCACAAGAGAGTTTAACGCACCAATGTATACGGCGAGGCAGGTGAAGGATCTTGTTTATGAACAGGGTATTCTTTGTACCACCGAAAAAAGAAGGGGGCATGGTATTGATGACGATACAAAACAAATAGTAAGAGAATTTTTTGATGATAATGATATCAGCAGGCCAATGCCAGGAACAAATGATTTTGTTTCTGAGGTTCGAAATGGAAAAAAAACAACAAGTTCAAAAACGACTTTTGATGATGTCGCTCAAAGAGGCTTATATGATTTTTGTAGATATGTACAAAACTGTGAATATTGGTTTCACAGTATTTACACAGTTGCGACCAAAGCATTGTATTTTACTTGATTCTACTGGTATACATAATGTATGCATATGTACTATTCATGCAAATGTAAATTTAATGTTCAACAGTATAAGAATTGTGTCACAAGATGAAATAATACAAAAAATGCTTTGCGATATTTCCACCAGAACAGATAATTGCTTTTTCCGTGCTTGTGAAAAGTGTGCTTGTAATGAACACATTGAAGAGGAACTTACATTGATATTAGAATCAAATGACAAAGAAGAGATTATATTTCAGCAGTGGTTGAATACTGATCGCTGTAATTTAGAAACGATTATTAAACCTGTTGATGAATTTGTTCCGTATCTTGTTGATAAAATTGACAAACTTATAACACACGACTTTATTCATAAACAACAATCATCATTTCTCAGAAATAAAAAAGATACATTAAAGGATGATGAAATTCTTGCGATTTGTGATTTCTCTGAAAACTATTCATTCATAATTCAAAACGCTGCTCAAGGATATCATTGGAACAACTCGCAAGCAACAATACACCCATTTGAAATTTACTATATGAAAGATAATAAACTTGTAAATGTTAGCTTCATTATCATATCGGAAGTAATGGCTCACGATACAGTTGCGGTCCAGTTGTTCATCTCAAAAATGATAGATTTTATGAAACAATTAACGAACTTTTCTAAAATTTATTTTATGTCTGATGGGGCAGCATCACAATACAAAAATAAGAAGAACTTTGCTAGTCTATGTAGATTCCAGTCAAAGCATGCATTAAGAGCAGAATGGCATTTTTTTGCAACGTCCCACGGTAAAGGTCCATGTGATGCTATTGGTGGCACTCTCAAGCGAATGGCAAAGAGAGCAAGTCTTGCTCGAGATTATGGAAATACCATAACAACTCCACGAGAGTTATATAACTGGGCAGTTGTACAGACAGATAAAAATATAACTAAATTAAATTTCTGTTACGTATCCACTGAACAGTACATTAAAATGTCAGAAGATCTCGAAGAAATATATAATAACGCCAAAACAATACCAGGCACTCAGAAATTCCATAGTTTTTTGCCTATTCCTGGCGACACAGTAAAGGCAAACAGGTATTCTAATTCAGAAGATGAACCAAAAATATTTAGTATGATCGGAAAAAAATAGAAAAGAACATGTTTGAAATTGGCTCTAAGACACATATATATATATATTTGAAAAATTCATAATTATAAATAATTGTATATTTAAAAGTGCACTTCAATACATATTGCAATCAAACATTACATTTCCTAAGAAAATACATTTGTAATATTTTCAGTTTTTTATGTATAGGAAAACCCTTCCAAATGATTGAATAAATAACACAAAATCTCCTAGAAAATTGAGTTTCATTGGATTCTGGGATTGTTATGGCCTTCACTGGTTTTATTGTTGATAACAAAATACACTGAAAAAAAATCATTCGAACAAGAAAAAGTTTTTGTTAGAAAAACTTTTTTTCCTTAAAAGTGCCTATCTTGTGATGTATGGACGCTTGGTAGGGAACATAATTACCTGTCTTGAGACAAAATTTCATCAAAATCAAAAATGGTGTTTTTTTTTAAATCAACTTTGAATTTTTAGAAATGATTTTTTTCAGTGTAGGGCTCATTTTGGATTTTTTTCAGTATTTTTTTCTTAAAATTTGACTTATTTTGTGATAATCACCCATACAACACTTTTTTGTAGGAGTAGTCATTTTTTGATTAAAAACATTTTTAAAAAATCCATAAAAAAAGTTTAGCCCTTTTCAAAAGTCAGTCGAGAAAAAAAAATAGAAAAATGAGTATGCAAAGTGGCTTATCTGGGCAAGGTCTACACACCGAGAAAGTTTCGTTGTAATCTGAGAGGGTGCTGCCAACATTTGTTCGAGTTGGCGCGTAATCCGTCTGCTTCTATTTCCAGAAGAGATGTTTCAGAATGTATAAATTAATCTGTGCGAAAACTCGGAATTGAACTCGGACCTCCTGATTTATAGTCAGATAGTTTTTCCATAAGGAAGCTTAGTTCGTAAGATCCGGTCTTGTTCCTGTGCGTTTGAAATTGGCCAAGGGGAGTTTGCAGGAAGTTCCCAGAAAGCCCAAAAAGAGAGGGTTCCAAGGGGCTTTAGGGATGTTTGATGGGCTTTCAGGTAAAATTTCAAGAGCATTTTAAAGGCAATCCAATATGTTTCGCTGGCGTTTCAATGGGTTTACGGGTATTTCAGGGATGTGTCAAGGGGCTTTAAAGACGATTCATAGTGAATAGTCTCAGGATCCCTATACACCAAAATTTTTATTGCTGGAAGCCAGCAAAATTTTGCTGAATTTTTTTGTGCTGTTCTTTCAGCAATCCATTCAGCAAAATAAAACTTGCTGATCATCCAGCAACGTCTAGTTTTCAAAATGTGACAGCTGTTGTGCTGAAAGATCAGCAGAGGATAAATGTGTTTGCTGATAAATCAGCAATTGACTTGTTAAAAAAACTGCTGCATTACAGCATATTTGATTACTACAAATTACCCGGAAAACATGTATATTTCCTGCATTTAAATAAAAATGAACCTATAAGAGATGTTATCATAGTTTCTTTTTCAGAATAATTGCCAAAATCACCGTAAACTATTAAATAAAACATATGCACACGATGACCGCTTCACCGCACCGAAGAAATTTCACATCCCGCGCTATTCCTGTAATAACGGTAATTATTATCAACAGCGTACAATTAACAATTAATCATACTTACCCATTGCAAAAACCAGCCTGTGGGTCCGTTTCTGCTTGATTTGAAAAGAAGCAAGACCGAAACATCACGCGCAATAAACTAGAAGTAGTTTTTTTTGTATTTTTTTAGTTCGTGGTTGAAAGATCGAATTGATTGCTAAATTTTCAGCAATCCAATAAGGCCGGAACAAATCTTAATTTCTTCTTTTGTCACTTTACTCGTTGACTCGTCAAGGGGGGGGGGGATGATAAATAATAGATGTATTTGATGAAAAATTACCCGAACAATTAGGAAAATCGTCAAACTCATCGGATTTGTTAAGAATTTTTTTTCGACAACTCTAAATTCACTTTAAAATTTTTAAATTTTCAAATAATTTATTTGTGTCCCCCCTCAAAATATCGAAATCCGACAAAAAATTTCCGACGGGGAGGGGGGGGGGGCTGACATTAGAGAAAATCGAAATTTGTATCAGCCTAAACTACTGATTCTCTTCCAGCAATTAGTTTTGCTGATTTACGGTGATTATTTGAATGAACTGGTGTTCAAGATTTTGACAGCCAAATTACTGGTAATCAGCAAACAGAAACTTGCTGCTTCCCATTCAGTAAAATATCGTGTTGAATTTTAGCAATCAAACACTAGAAACGCTGGTTTGCAGAAAAACAGTGTTTGCTGAAATGCTTTCAGCATATTTTATTGCTGAACCAAGACTGACATTTTTGGTGTGTAGAAAGGCATTACAAGGTTCAGTGGCGTTTCAAGACATTTAACCTTTTGGAGCCGATTTTTTTCGCCGCTGTCGACACAACCTCGCTGGTGTCGAACACGTTTGTTATGCTCGGTTTCATCGCCGGGGTCATATATGACCCCTCCGGCTCCAAAGGGTTAAGTGGGTTTCAGGGGGTTTCAGAAGTTTCTTAAAGGTGTTCCAAGGCCAAGGCAAGAGTCATTTCAATTTGAATACGGGGACTTAAAGTGCGTTTCAATTGGATTATGTAAGCTCAGGGACGTTTCGAGGCATTTCAGTGGCACTTCAAGGGGTTACATGGATTTTTCTTGAAAGGTCTTTGGAGTTTAGGGACGTGCAGGGGTCTTTCAAGTGAATGACGAGGACTTCAGGAGCGTTTCCATAATATGAAGAGCCCCAGAGACGCACTGGAACCCCCTTGAAGCCCCTGAGACCCCCTCTGGGATGCCTCTGAGGTCTCCCGAAGTGCCTCAGAGACCTGAATAGCTCTCCATTTATTTTTGCAGGACATAAAAAGAAGCATATATTTAAAGTGCGTAACAATATCCTGCATAAATAGTGGTTTTAGAGTATAAAACCAATAAAAAAAACATCCATTGTTTTAAATCTGCGTTGTTCTTGCTACTGTTTCAAAATTGAATTTCGACCAACCAACTAGGAACCAATTGGTCATTTTCTTGAAACAGTGATACAATAATGGATGCCAGTTTGATTCAGTGACTCAATACATCCCACTTTCATTAATGTTACGCAATTTAACACTAAAACTTTAACTCACAGATGGACAAGGATTTCAAGGATTCCAATCAGCCGTCCACTTCATCAGATGCGGTCCTTATTAAACAACTTTTCATAGGAATTCCAATCGATCTCCTTTTACCCAAGCCTGAGTACATAATATGTATTGAATCCCACCGTTATTGTCCGCGCCAACAAGACCTTCCTGGCCCCAGTAGTGCGTCGAATGCAAAAAAGGTCAAAACGGAACGGAACGCACTGCGCGCGCTACTGTGCGAATTAAAACGGCAACCTTCGTAACCATCGGAGAAACACCATCATCGTCCGTCGCATCGTAGATGATCATTAATCATAAACCAAACAAAACGCTCACACTCACTGATTGAGTTGAGTAGGTAAATGAAGGAAAAAATCACCGAGTAGACCCCGCGCCAACGGGCAAGTTAGTATGCACCGTTCGAATCAATATGGTCCTCCACACAGATAGAAGCAATGAGACACCGTCGTCGTCGTCGTAACCGACCCGCGAATCGATGACGTAGTCAATCGCATTTTTGTGATACTGCCGCCGCGCTTTCGTATCGGTATGGGTTGCCTTATGTTCCGTCCGATGCGCGATGTTCCGCCACCGACAACGACGACGGACGGACGAGCTTCTCACTCGGTTAAGGTGAGGTTCGCCTGCATCCAAAGTGGGTCAAGTTTTCAAGTCATCATCTGCTCAAGGCAGCCCGCATGAACAGCAGCGATCTCCCCTTGTAAAGCACCCTCCCGGTCCGATCGACCACCATCGCCATCGGTTCGGCTACCACAACCACCCCCCACCTTACGACGGTTCGGTTGAATTGACGACGACGTCGACCACGCGAAACGAGTAATGAACCAACTCATACTAGCGAACGAACAGTCGGTTGGTCGGTCGAGCGGGTGGTGCATTTTGCATCGTTCATTCGCGCCACGTTGGGGTTGTTCAGATTTTCCCCATACATGTTCAACAACACTTTTCCAGAGAGGCGAACGAGAAGCATATTGGTGACTGGACGACACACCACCGTGGAGAACGAAGAAGAATGCAATTTTCACGATTTTCCTTTTCTTCCTTCGATAACGATGAATGGCATGGTGAGCACAAAGGGACACTTGGCCAAACTAGATGGTTAAAATTATTGGATGGTTAAATTATTGTGAGGGACGTCCCTTTGGAGCTGTATGTCAAAAAACACAGTACGACGTTTGTCGGGACAGCTAGTGGTATATTAACGTTACGGCACAGACAAACAGACGTAACAGCTTGAACGATTTTCATGGAAATCCATCGCCCAGTTCACACTACCATCACCTGTTGGAAAAGTTGCACGAATCACTGTGTTGTGCAATATCGTCAACAGAAGGCGCTAGTGTGGAACGTCAAACGCAAAGAAAAACGATGCGCGGCTCTGGTTGTGAAAGCCACAACTATGAAAATTTAAAATGATCGTTAAAAGCGTGGTCGATGGAAATTTTGCAAGTATTACGTCTGTTTGTCTGTGGTTACGGCATCGTAAGTTTACGTTATATAGAAGTCAATTTGACGTAATAGACGAGTTTGGTGGTCTAGCAGCTACGCTTCTGATTCATGTTCAGAAGACAATCCCTGACTCGCCTCTTTCTTTCTACTTGCTATACTAGTAATTCTAGAATTACTTTAAACATTTATTCAAGAATTGTTCCACAGATGCCTACTGAAGATTTTTGATTAAATTACTTTGTTCATTTCTTCACTGATTTTTTTTTTAATTCCGCAAAATGTTTTCCATAAATTCCTCAAGGCATTTTTTCGGGAAATCCTTGGAGACAATTACGAAAAGTTGTCCACAGTTATCTCTTACACCCTCTACAACCTCTTACAGAGATTTTAGAAAGACTGCTGTGCAGAGAAAATGCTGTGATGCAGAACTTAATTCGGAATTTATTTAAAAATTCGATCAGAAATTCTTAAAAAAAATAAACTACCTGTCTCGTTCTTTTCTTCAGACATAAATTCGAAAATATTTCTGGAGATTATTCAAAAATTCGTTTGCTAATTTCTTTGGAAGTTTTCACACAATTTCTACTTCGGAGACTCTTAAATAAATTCTCCAGAGCTTGCTGTGGAGATAATTTCGAAAATTCGCCCATCAATTCGTTTTTGAATTTTCCCACAAATTTCCCCTATTTATTCCTTGATCCTTTATCCAACTCCTTGAGATGTTCCTTAAAACATATATTTTGAGGTTCTTTTGAGATTTCCTACAAAGACTTCTCATCACCAGAAATTACTACGGGAATTTCTCACGAATTTATTTTATTTCGGAAATTCCTTTAAAGATTT